>NC_035442.2:97193579-97327927 GCF_002127325.2 Helianthus annuus
AACATCATTAACTAAAAACATACCGGCGATCACGTCAGGAATCATCTTAGCTTCATCTGCAGTCAGAACAAATGCTCTAGCATTTTTAGTATTCTTGCTGTTAGTAACTGGAGATAATTTCGGGCAGTTTGGCTTGATGTGGCCTTGTTCTTCGCAGTTGTAGCATATCCTGTTGTTGGCTTTCTTCCTACAGTCTTCTTCCTTGTGTCCAGATATTTTGCAGAAATTGCAATATATGGAGCGTCTTCCAGAATGTTTCCTTTTGCAATACTTGCAATAAGGTGCAGAGGTAGAACATATGTTCCTACAGTTGGAATTTCTAGAATGAAATTCTTGGGTAAGCCTTTGAGCTAGGTTCTTCCTTTGATCTTCTTCCTGTGTACGCACTAATTCATCTGTCAAGGTGTTTGCTAGTTCTACAGCTTCTTCTATGGTTTGAGGTCTAGCTGCCTTGACTACATGCCTAATCTCCCCGATTAATCCCTAGATGTAACGGGAGATTAATATTGGTTTACGTGATGCAAGGGTTGGTACTATTCTAGCATATTCAAAGAATGTAGTAGTGTACCCCTTACTATCTACTCCAGTCATTCTAAGGTTGAGAAACTTATTTGCTATCTGTTCTTTTTCATTGGGAGGGCAGAATTTCCTTTCTACCATATTCTTAAATTCCTCCCATTCTATATTGTAAACCCTGTCACTACCCCTAGACTGAAGGATAGTGTTCCACCATTCTAGGGCGGAGTTCTTAAATAGATTGGAAGCAAACATTATCTTATCTTCTTCTGCACATTTGCTTATTTTTAAGACTGCCTCAGTCTTTTCTATCCAACGTAGAGCTGCAATCCTTCATTGCCCGAGAATTCTACAGGTTTGCAGGACCAGAATTCTTTGTAAGAACAACCATAAGATATGGTTCTTCTTCTTTTAGGAATGGGCACTTGAAGTACGGGTCCATTGTTTACGTTGTGTTCAGGTTCAGTTAGTCGCTTACTGCTATGCTTGCTTTTAATATCGGCTTCCTTAACAGTTTGAATAATAAATGGCATTGCATCTATAATTCCTTGTGCCACTATGTGTTGGATGGTACTATTATCCACTTGGTTTCCATTGTTATTGTTGTTCGGATTCTCATTATTCGGGTTATTGTCATTCAGGTTTTCATTGTTCAGGTTTTCCTGGTTCACTTCGTTGTCCATCTGAATTATAAACATTTACCACGTATTAATATCACAAAATAATATTTAATACAACCAATTACATGACAAGCAATATTGATAAAACACGTCGAGCATTGCGACTTACTCTTATTATATATATATATATATAATATTCATCTAATACAAACCAGTACTGAAATTAAAATTATAATACCACTGAAACTAAAATTACACTACTAGTAGGCATCCGTAGTTATGTTGTAGATATTATTTTTTTTCATACTCACATACCATATATTATATATTACTATGTTATATTATTATTATTATTACTACCACCTCTACCATCACCTTCACGGATAAGGATTCATCCAGAAATCCATATTGCGCCCGTCGTACTTCCAGACGAGACGCTCTCCTACCTGTCTCATTCTCTCGCTACTCTCTAAAATTTCTTCTCCGAAAGTTCGGAGCTCTTATACATTTTCTGCACTCATTGGGGGTGCAAGTGCTGGGACTGGGTTTGGGTATTGGGGTGCGGGTTCTTGGTATGGGTAAGGATTCTCTAAAATTTCCCTAATGAATACATCATTATCGTAATAGGGATCTAGAGGGTCCAACCCTGGGTAGGCTGCTAGATTCTACATGGGTTCATCTTCGGCTATCGTTGCACATAATCCCTATTATCATCCCACCATGGGTCGTAATCTGGGTCTAAGGGATTGGGTGCTGGTACCCTAGGTATCTCCTCCGGGTTGAAATCATGCATTTCTACTTGATTTTCAGGGTTGTTTTCTATTTCCATGGGCTGTGATGGTTGGGGTGCTATTAGTTGCTCCAGGTTAGGGTCAGCTACTGTGGTTGCTAAGATATGGATGTTTGCTATACCCCTATTGAGCATATCTTGGGTATGGGCATCAGTTTCTCTTTTAGCGGTTGCTAGGGCTCTCTGTTGTTGCAACTTTTTCATTCGTTTCTTACGCTCATGTGCTCCCCTACTGAACCATCCTCTCTTTTTAGGAGGGAATGGCTCTTCAGACTGAGCCTTAAACACGAATATTCCTTCTTCATCATCAGCAGAATACCCTGAGAGGGCAGGCTGTGAAGAGGCGCCTTCGCTTCTAGGCGAACCGGACAACTGACGGTACGCGTCGGATGGTCCTTGGTTGCTCATACTGTAAACTAACAAATAGTCAAATAACATACAACAATAATATACAATTATGCATGTAGTTCCGTAATTAATTTCCTAACATATGATATTTTGGTGTCAGCAGAACACTTCTGTGGCTGAATCAGTGGCTTAGCTCTGATACCACCTTCTATCGCAACCTTGCCCCCTATCTGTCCCGGGAACGGGTGGCCGCGAACTCAGTGTCAGTGGTATCGGTGTTTATCAACTTGGCAGCGAAAATTACATATGGACCGTAGTTAGCAAATATTTTATCAGAGTAAAACGCCACATTTTATATAATTATATTGGGATAAAACCCAAGTTTTTATTACAAACTGATTTATAGGGAATAACCCAATTTTATTGAAATAAAACATCTTCTTTTATTTAGGTAACTTTGATAGCCACTTTTCCAAGCCTTCAGTGTTGTCCAGCTGGCTTCTAGTTGGCTTTCACATTTTGTTACCTGAAATGCGTTTAAAAACATTTTGACAGTGGGAAATACTGGTGAGTGAATCCCAGTTTAATCAAGAAGAGTTCTATCATTTACAGTATTGAGAGCGATTACAATGTTTATGTCTACACAATTACTCATTCAGTACTGTCAATCCTGACTAGTGGGTCATATTACACATTGGCTAACTCTTTGGCCAATGGTAACGTGTTCCACATTTTGTATACAAAACCCCAACATACCTGCAGTAATTGAAGACTACAAAGACTCAATCACTGCTTAATCACATTGTAAAATATTTAAGGTTTTGTAAAAACAGTTTACAAAAAGGAAGTTACTCACATTGTTGTCTTAGGTTTTCTTTAAGGGTTTCCTGGTGATTATCTATAATTTACACAAATGCACACGTGTTAGTATAATAACCCAATATTTATATTAACGATACCCTCCCCGACACGGCATCCCAACGACTACGTCGGGCAGATCCACGACAGCCGTTACGGAACCCTGCATCAATCGGGCAGCGTATCTAATACATAACCGGGGTTATGATACTTACAAGGAGCAGAACTTCGTTATTTAGGGGGGTATTATACCTGAGAATTATATTAATTCTTCAGAAATTTAAGAGAGAAAGAGTGTGTGAGCGTCAGAAAACGAAAGCCGAAGCCCTCTACTTATTGGGCCTGATTTCGAGTTTTACGCATCCCGCGTAAGACGTAGCTTAGGGCTACGCGGCCCGCGAGGCTCCCTAGGGTAGGTCGTAGGTTTGCTGATTCGACTCGTAGCCTCCACACGCGTCTCGACACGTGGCGCCCTAGGGTTTCGGCCTGATCACCTTGCTGTCGTGGCCCGCGTAAGCTTGGGCTTATTTCTACGCGGCCCACGAGCAACACCTGAATTTTGTTTTTAATTAATTTTTATAAAAATAAAGGTATTTGGGCTCGGTTTTCACATACAGGGTATATTTTAAGACATATTGAGGTATTTTAATATATTTTAGGGCGTCGAAAATATTTTGGAGGGTTGTTGTATTGATGATTCAACAGTGTCTTGAAATGGAGGTGGAGGAATAGGAGGAAGTGGTGCGGAAACATGTTGACTTTTATCCACTGTTTGATGATGTGGAAGTAGGGGTTTTAGGGCTACTTTGGTCAACAACTATTGATGTAGCAGTGGTTGAGCTTTGACAACTATTTTGAACATCTGCTGCTCTGGCAATGGATTTGAAGTTTTGTTGTGGAATGATCACTTCATATCCATTTTCTGGTGGAGGTGGTTGAGATGGACCTGCATTGTTAGTCTTGACATAAACATTTTCAAAAGTGAATTTATCAAGATCAAATAACTCAGCAGGGTTTACAGGGATTTTCATTGAAGAAAATTCATTGAACTTTACATTCAAAGTCTCTTCCACTGTCTTAGTCCTAGTATTAAACACTTTGTAGGCCTTAGCAGTGGTTGAGTATCCCAAATGGTATCCACTGTCTACTTTGGCTGCAAATTTTGAAATTGAGTCTTTTAGGTTCAAAATGAAACATGGGCAACCAAATACTTTAAAGTATGAGATCAGTGGTTTGATTTTATACAGAATTTCATAGGCAGACTTTTGATGCCTAGGGTTTATCAAAACTCTGTTCTGGACATAACATGCAGTGTTTACAGCCTCTGCCCAGAAAGTTAATGGCAAACCTGAATCAGCAAGCATGGTTCTGGCAGCCTCAATCAGTGTCCTTTTCTTTCTCTCAACAACCCCATTTTGTTCTGGTGTTCATGGAATGTTGTACTTCCTTGCAATTCCTTTTGACACACAAACCTCATCCAACTCCCTATTTCTGAATTCTGTGCCATTGTCATTCCTAGAGACTTTTACTGGCAAGTCAAACTGCTTTTCAACCTGCTCGCCAAAGTCTTAGAATGCCTGCAGTCTCATCTTTAGAATGTAAGAAATAAGTCCATGTAAACCTAGAAAAGTCATCCACAATTACCAAACAATATCTTTTCTTTTTGAGACTCATGACTTTTACTGGGCCAAACAGATCCATGTGCAGCATTTGCAAGCACTTGGTTGTTTTGGACTCTTCAATGGACTTAAATGAGCTTTTATGTTGTTTTCCTTTTAAATAAGAAACACAATGCTCAGGCCAGGTGAACAGCTTTTGAGGAAGACCTCTTACAAGTCCCTGTTTTGACAAAGCAGTGATTGTCTTGAGATTTGTGTGGCCCAATCTCCCATGCCAAAGTTCTGTCTCTTTGTTAGAGGCAGCTGAGAACAGACAGGCATCAGTCCTGGGGCTCTCTTTTGACAAATCAACTACTTAAACATTGACACTTCTTTAAGCAACAAGTTGAGTTTTTCCAGTTTTTATTATTTCTTCAATCTTTTTGACCATTTCTGGTCCAAAAATCCTACAACACTCCTTAGTAAAGAATGAGCCATAACCTTTGTCACTCATTTGTGAGACACTAAGGAGGTTGAATTTTAGATTGTCAATCAGATTGACATTTTCAAACTTAACATTTCCAGACTGTATTGTACCAGAACCCATCACCTTCCCTTTACTGTTATTACCAAAAGATATATCACCCCCTCCATGAGTTTTGAATTCTTTGAGTAGGGCTATACATCCAGTCATGTGCCTGGAGCCTCCACTATCTACATACCAAAGACTATCTAAGCATGCAGAAGCTCCCTGTACATCAAGTAAATAATTAGTTTAGGAGGGTCTCCAAAGCCAATAAGGCTTTGGATGGGGTCTCAACAGTGTCTGTGTTAAGTTCAGGGTGGACAATGGTTAGCTCAGGGGTTTGGACAGTTTTTGAAACATTTTTCTCTAACCACTGTTGGGGGTCATTTCCATCAACTGTTGATACCTAAAGGGATGCCTGTTCACTTTTGGTTTAGAAGGCCTTTTGTAAGCCTCATAAACATGTGGGACCCTTGGGTATGGAGGTTGACCTTTACCTCTTTGGTGGTATTGGTTAGCAGGGGGTGCATCTGTCACTTGAACCTCTCTTTTAATAGAGGTTTGGTTCAACTGTTTTGTAACAGCTGTTTGGTCACGCACAACGAGTGGTTGCTTTTTGACTTGTGATTTTGATGAACTCATGAGTGTTTTTGAAGTGTACTCTTCCTTTTTGACCTCAAAGGATTTTAGGTACCCACACTCCTGAGTGAGGTGGTTTGATTTCCCACAGATGGTGCAGCTCTTTGAATGCACAATGGTGCTTGCTTTGTTAATGTCATAAGCTTTCAAATGAAAACAATCTTTGGTCAAATGATATTTCTTTTCACAGAAATCACAAAACAAGTTTTTAATCTTTTCTTTTCTTCTTTTCAGACTCCTTTGCAACGGAGTTTTGAACCACTGTTGGGATATCCTTAACAAGAATTACCTTGGCCTTAGGAGCTTTGACACCATCCATAGTTGTGAAGTCCATGGGTTTAAAGTTTTCAAGGATGTCGCACTTATCAGACCAAGTGGGTTTGATTTGGTATTTCTCAATCTCCTCAAAAGTTGAGGACCCCACTGATCTTTCCAGAGTGATTTTGTTGCCAAGTTTATTAGTTATTTTAACTTCTTGACCATCCTTGTTGGTGGGTATGATTTCAACAAAACCAGATTGATTTGCAGTAGTGTTTTCAATTTGGTCATTTTTCCTAAACCCTATGCCAAATTTTACATTGCTTTCAATCTGTTTTTCAAGCATTATTTCATAACCTTTGTAGGATTCCACCCATTTTTCACAAGTGATTTGGGTGGATTCCAACTCCTTTTTACATTTTTGATATTTTTCTATCATTGTCTGGAGTTGATCCTTGGTTATGCTATGCTCATTTTTTAGGCTGTAAATCTCATTTTCTTTTTCAGAAACAATTTGATTTTCAATTCTTTTAAAGATTTTTCAAATTGTACTTCATCATTTAACAATCTATCTCTAAGGTTTTCATTCACCTCCTTGATGTTTGCAAATGCTATGATGCATTTGTCCGAACAAAGGTTTTTAAGAACCTGGGGTGACACCTTAGTTGCAGCCATCATGGCACAATCACAGACATGTTCACTTCCTTCTGGTTTCTTCTATTCTTCAGCAGACCAGGGGTCGGACAGTGGTTCCAACAGGGGTTCTGAATTTCCTTCCAACAGTTGTTCACCAACAATAGCAGTAACCACTGCTTCAGCAATGGTATCCACTGTTTCAGCACTGGATGTTCCTTCTTCAGTTTCCAGCCCTTCTGGAATTGACTTTAATGCTGCAAAACAAAATTCATCACTAGAAACAGCATTATCAGCATATAGAGCAAAGTTTTCATCTCTTATATCCTCAGGTAAGCTACTCCAGTCAACAAAGCCTTGGGTGAACAAGCTTTGCTGATCTGCTTGAACAGCTGTTTGTATAGCTTGTTGAGGTGCAACTTGTTGCACCTGAACCTGAGGAGTTGGGGCTTGGACATACTGTATCTGAGGAACGGTGGTTTGGACAAAATACACAGGAACATGAGTTGCAGGGTGTGCTTAGTGAGCAGTGTTTACATGAGCAGCAGGGGTATATTGGGAACACTACACAATGGTTTAGTTATTTTGTGGTCTTGGGCTAGGATGTGTGATGATTGGTCCACTGTTTTGACTCCTACACTCTCTAGTAAAATGACCTAACCTATTACACTTGTAGCATTTAATCTTTGATTTATCCAACCCTATTTTCAAGTTCCCATGTAACCCTGGGAATTTCCTCCCTGTCCTTTTGGAAAACTTGCTGGTTCTAACACTCAGCAGTGCAAGTTGGTGCAAAATATCCATTTCTTCCAGATCAGTTGGATTAAAATGTTGGAGATCATTGAGTTCAAAAGACAGATTATCAGAATCCTGGTTTTCTCCATTAGCTGTGAAAGCATAATTGGATGAGTAAGAATCAGAGTTGTTAGAGCTCCACCAGCTGTTATGTCAATGTAATGATCATAACTCTGATCCTTACTACTACCAGATTCTTCCTGACCCAAAAGAGCTGTGTTGCCAAATGAATAGTCATCTACAACCTTCCCAGACTCTTATAACTTCTTTTTCTGGTTCAACTCCCTTTCATAGGTCAGGAGTCTACTATGAAGCTGGCTTAGGGTCAGATCTTTGAACCCAACTGAATTCCTGGTTACAAAAGTAATTGTGTCCCATTTTTCAGGAAGTGACCTAAGAAACCTACTGTTTTGTGTTGCATTAGAAAATTCAACCTTAACAAGTTTCAGTTCACTTATGAGACAGCTAAAACGCTCAAATTGTTGTGTTAATGATTCACCCTTAATGTGACAAAAGGTTTCATACTGTTGATTCAAAATTTCCCTATTATTTTCAATTACTTCTTCAGTACCACCAAATTTGTCCTTAAGTGCATCCTACAATTCCTTGGCACTGCTGTAGTGTAACAGCCCAACATAAATTTCATTTGGGAGTGCAGATGCAACGATGCTAAATGCCTTGGCATCCAGTTCAATTTTCTGAATATCCTGATCAGTATAGTTTTCAATTTTCTTTGGTACCAGAACTTTTAGATCCTCAGCACTAGGCACCATTGGAACATGTGGTCCAAAGACAACTGACCTCCAACATCCAGTATTTTGTTGAGCTAAGATGTGACCCATCCTTCGCTCCCAGATGTTGTATTCAGATCTGACCAACATAGGTGGTTTGAAGAGTGAACCGATGTTATTAGTGTTATCTTGTGATTGTGAAGCCATTTTGGTTGTTTTACAGGTACTGAATAATCAACTTTGTACGTGATTATACCTTACTTTGTTTTTCAACTAAAAACGAACAATCGAAAGTATCAACGAAATTGAGCTGAACTTTTACATCAAAATGACTGTTAAATCAAATTTGACTATCCCAGCTCTGATACCAATTGTTAGGATCTGAGTTTCTTTTGATTGTGTTTGTTTGATTAGAAAGAAGATGAAACAAAGATGAATTGCAGCGGAATTAGATGAAACAAACTTTCAACACACAATCAATCAGAGAATAAGTTTTAGCAAACATGTTTAACATGAAATCGAATGGTTGTATTTATTACAAAATTCAATTACAATGCATGCATGCACTAATCTCCCCCTCAGCCTGAGCTCACTTGATTGTTCGTACAAAATGACTTGGTGTGAAAGAGCTCATAGAACAGTACAGAATACTGTTCTATTTATAGTACAGAACAACCACTGAGCATCTTTGGCTGACGTCACCATGAAAGTGACATCTAACCTCCTAACAATCTACAACTACTGACTATTACAACTACTGATACAAACTACTGATTAACTAAACAATACAAAAGATAAACTAAACTACTGATTCTTCATTCCACTATTATAGCTCCAGCAGTGCTTTGAGTCTTCTGCAGTACTTGAGTCATATCAACAGATTGAGCATCAATGCTTTATCTTCAACAGTCTTTAGGCCAGCAGCAGTTGTAAGGGTAGTGCTTTGGGTCATCAGATGTTAGGGCCACTTTCAAGAGGAAAGAATAAGTACAAAAAACTACTTATTCTGGATCTACTGCTCTGAACAAGTTTTGGCTTTATCAACTGTTCCTTTGTAGGGTTCAGCCCCAACAATATACATCACATATTTGGACAACATAATAAACAAAACCTAAAACCACAAAATCGAACTTAGAACAAAACATAAATTCTTAATTTGTGTCATAATTCGGACAGAAACATGATCACACAAATTCGGAGAAGTTTACAGTATATGATATCCAAATTTAACATAAATTCGGACTCCAATACCATATAAACTCGGACAACTTTATTTTGACTTGGACCTTTGACTTCTTTGACCAGAACTAATAAAGCACAGTTACCCGGCAAGAGCTGCACTTACAGAGTCCCCCTTAACTGTTGCTATCAGTTTTGTGTGGCATCGATAATCTTAAGTCACCGGATACTGCACTTACAGACTCCCCCTCGACTGATGATATCATCTCTGCTCTCAACTTTGGCTGGGACTTGATCTTTCCGGCAGAGCACAGCGATCTTCAACCCTTCTAATGAAAGACTTGCTGACGATCACTTAAATGGCCGTTTTGTGAAACCAGAGGAATCCAACATCAAGCACTGTCGATCCTTCCCCTCAAACTAATCCCGAATCAAGTTAACGCGAACCATCCTACAATCCTCATGTAAGAACATCACTCGATACATTAATCTTCAAACTTAACCAGTAGAAGAACGAAACATCGGATTTCCAATGCCCTACATCGAACACTTCAAATTCCGCAAAGACATGAAGTTTGGTTCGATAAGTTAATAACAAACCAAACTCCGAAAAATGTACATCAACCACCTTGATCAAGTTCTTCAACCGAGTGTCTGAAATCATTTCATCTCGAATCT
Source organism: Helianthus annuus (assembly GCF_002127325.2). Lineage (NCBI taxonomy): Eukaryota > Viridiplantae > Streptophyta > Magnoliopsida > Asterales > Asteraceae > Helianthus > Helianthus annuus. The sequence continues at coordinate 97,203,749 of NC_035442.2, forward strand.
TTAAGATCTAATCTCGTATCTTCACGAATCCACCAGTTACCCGATCACTTTCATCTCCGATGTCCCCTCAATGAAAGAACCTCCAAATTATTTCGAGAATTCGACTAGTCACCAACTCGGAAGAGCAACCAAGAAGACTTATCTTCTCTACTTTAACTGACTAATGATAAAGGCTCAATCTTCAACTAAATGCCAAACGAACAATCAACTTCATTACGTCAACACTTGATCAAATCTCGAACAAAACTCGACGAAACTCAATCACACACTAGCTCTAAAATTGTATCATATAAACATAAACTTGTTTCACTGTCGCACCACGAGCTGTTAAAAGTTTACAAAGAAAATAGTATATTTTAAATTTTTACTCCCCCTCTTTCTTTGTAAACTTTCAAAGTCCAAGTCAACATTTTTTATTGTTTATTTTATTGCTGAAATATGTGATTTTTTAAACATTTTTGAGTTTATTCTTAAAAAAAAAAAAAAAAACTTTTGTAAGGCCTAGTTCTCATGGTTCTCACAACTCAAGGTGGTTCTCATTTTAACCTTTCCTTATACATAAACACACACACACACACACACACACACACATAAACACACACACATACAGGGTGAAGTTCCGCTACAAAGTCTAAATTTCCTAAAAAGTGTAAAAAGTCATAAAACACTATAATTTCATCGATAAAACACACCTAAAACGCACAAATACAAGAGTGAAGATTACTAAAACGTCATTAAACCTTAATAGTCCATAAAACACAACATGCTAATAAACATAAAACATAGTGATGTTTGTCATTCCATAATCAGAGCTTTTTCATCCAAAACAGAACACAAAATCCACATATATAGTGTTTTAGTAATCTTTATTATGTTATTTGTGGATTTTCTATGCGTTTTATAGTTTAAATTATGGTGTTTTATGACTATTACACTTTTTAGGAAACTTGAACTTTGTAGTCAATATATATAGTGTGAGGTTCACTTGGGAACACTAAAAAAGTGGGGAACCGGGAAACACTCTTAAAAATTTAACTTAACATGTTAAAAATCGATTTTTTATTTTTTTTTCGACGCTTCTCCTTATAAATACTTGTAAAAGCATTTTTAATAAAAAAGTCAAAAACTAAAAATATAAAAAAACTGTTAAAAAAAGCTATTTTTTTACAAAAAATATTTTTTATTCGAATAGTTTCTACCAATTTTTATAAGGAAAAGCGCTGAAATTGTTTTTTGAAAAAAAAATGATTTTTAACATGTTAAGTTAGTTTTATAAGATATATATTTTTAACTGCTTTAAGCATTTTTTTTATATTTTTAGTTTTTGATTTTTTTATTAAAATGTTTCTACATGTATTTATAAGAAAATGCGCCGAAACAAATTTAGAAAAAAACTAATTTTTAATGTTCCACAATGAACCCTCCCAAATGTATATATAATATGTAGGGAAATTATAGAAATAAATTTCATATTAGTTAAGAAAACCAAGAAATCTAAATGATTGGACCTCTTTGGTCACATGATACGTAACAACTTTTACTTTTTCAGAAAAAGCTGAAAGTTTGCAAAAGCTCTTACAGATAACACGTGTCAGCCACTGGTTATTACACGTAACACAGTCTGCGAAAATGTGTAACACTTGGCAAAAAAGGGCCATTCATTTGAGTTTCTTAGTTTCTTAATTATATATATATTTATATATATACATATTAAAGGTCTGGATCATGAGAGAATTACTAGAGTAATTGAGAACTTCTAGAAAAATTTCTGGACTATACATTTTTTCTAAACAAAAATGCAAAAAGTAAATTAGAAAAAAGGCAAAAAAATGCAAAAAAAATAATAATAATAATAAATTGTGACATTTTATGTTATTTTTTATGGATATGTTCACATGCGTATATTGTCAACTATTAATTATAAATACATATATATACATGTATATATATATGTTTAAAAATTAAAGAGTTAATTGCCAAAATCGTCCCTGAGGTTTGGGCACATTTGCCATTTTCGTCTAAAATGACACTTTTGTACCAAATTGCCCCCAACATTTGTAACTTTTTGCCATTTTCATCCAAACCACTAACTTAGTTTATTTTTTCTATTAAGTTGAGGATATTTGGATGAAACTGACAAATTATAAAACCTCAGGGACAATTTTGGCAATTTACTCAAACCCTTTTTAATTTCTTTTATTTAATTATTTTTATTACATATATAATAAAAAAGAATATACATCGAGTTTTTATATGAAAGAATATACATGGAGTTTAATTAAATAAAAGAAATTTAAAAGAGTTTGAGTAAATTTCCAAAATCGTCCCTGTGGTTTTATATTTGCCAGTTTCATCCAAATATCCTCAACTTAACAGAAAAAATAAACTAAGTTAGTGGTTTGGATGAAAATGGCAAAAAGTTACAAACGTTGGGGGCAATTTGGTACAGAAGTGTCATTTTGGACGAAAATGGCAAACCTGCTCAAACCTCAGGGACAATTTTAGCAATTAACTCAAAATTAAAACATAAGTATTGTATATCTAATTTGATAATGTACGTAAAGGACGATTATGGTCTTAAACATGTTTTTTTTTTTCTAGTGTACATATGTGTAAATACGTGTTTTATGTTTAAAATTAAGTATTGTACATATATGTTTAATATACACATAGGGTAGGGTTCATGAGTGAATAATGATTTATTTATGAACAAAATGAATTTATCCTGACCATTGATTTTGTAGATCTAGATTTTTTCTTTAGTGGCAAGATTGTAATTATATTTTGTAACTTACATGTATTTAATAGACACAAGGGTATAATTGTATTTTTTATCTTCATTTAATTAGTTGGTTTTTTTTTCTCTCACTTGATTTCTCTTTTCAATTAAAAAAATATTTAAGTACATTCTCTATACTTTTTTTCTCTCACATATTACCTAACTCAATATTTGATAATTTAAAAAAATACAAACATTATCAAATATTGTTCCATCTAGAACACGATTAAAAATATTTAATTACATTTTCTATACATATATGTATTAGATCAATGTTTGATGAAAAGATGTAGAGTGGAAACAATATGTAGTAACAGACAAGTGCATAAGTCTGGTATATATCGACATGTATACACTATGTACTTGACTAATACACAGGTGTATACGTCTGGTATATACCGACCTGTATACACATATGTACTTGAATAATACACAAGTGTATAAATCTGGTTTATACCGACCTGTGGAAGCAAGATGTAATAATACACAAGTGTATAAGTCTTCTATATACTGACCTGTATACACATATGTTAAAAACCATAATTTAATTAGGTTTAATATTTAATTTTAAAAGGAACATAAGAATTTATTTAAAAAAAACATTAGCCTTCAATCTCTTATAATTAAAATAATAGAGAAATAATTGAAAATGAGAGAGAGAGAAAGAGTTAAGAGAAGAGAAAATTAAGGGATTTTAATTAAAAGTAGTTGGTTAATGTCAATCTTACCCTTTTAATCTAAAAAGTTGATCAAGGGTCAAGATTAGTTCACTCAGTTCACTCTCAAGAAGTTGTAGGCTAATTGAGAAACTTTATAAGCATTCTGGACCACATATTTTCCCTAAGCAAAAACATGCAAAAAAAAAAAAAAAAGGTGAAAAAAATGCATTATTTTTTTTTGGAAAAATCGTAGCTTTTTCTTTAAGGATTTAATTTTTTATTAAAATTTTTTTTTGGATTTATACACATGTGTATATTGTTAATCTTTTAACAATACATATATGTATATTGTCAATTATACATATATGTATATACATGTTTAAAATTGAAAAATAAGTGTTATTTAGGGTTTAGCATTAGTATTTAGGGTTTAGCATTAGGGTTTAGGGTTTAGCTTTATGGTTTAGGGTTTAGCTTTAGGGTTTAGCATTAGGGTTTAGCATTAGGGTTTAGCAATAGTATTTAAGGTTTAGCATTAGGGTTTAGCTTTTGGGTTTAGGATTAGGGTTTAGCTTTAACTTTTGGGTTTAGCTTTAGCTTTAGGGTTTGCATTAGGGTTAGGGCTGCAAACGAACCAAACGTTCAGCGAACAGTTCGTGAACCGTTTGACGGGAAGTTCGTTTGTGTTCGTTCGTTTATTAAACAAACGAACACGAATAAGAAATTTCGTTCGTTTAGTTAAATGAACAAACATGAACAGAGGTCGTGTTCATTCGTTTATGTTCGTGAACGTTCGGTAACGTGTTCGTTTGTATTTGACACTTCATTAGTGTTTTTAGTTTTTATATTTATTTAAATACTTCAAAATTCCGACAAATTAAATATCTAATAGTGTCGGCGTATTATATATTCTGTTCATGAACGATTGTTTCTGTTCGTTTGGTTCCATTTGTGTTCATGAACATTAGTTTGTGCTCATTTGTGTTCGTCAACGTTCGTTGCCTAAAATTAACAAACAAACACAAACGAACACGAACATAAAATCTCGTTCGATAAATGTTTTTGAACGGTTCGCGAATACATATATTTCTTAACAAACGAGCACGAACAAGGCCTTGTTCGTGTTCGTTCGGTTCGTTTGCAGCCCTAATTAGGGTTTAGCATTAAGGGTTTAGCTTTAGGGTTCAGCTTTAGCTTTAGGGTTTAGCTTTAGCTTTAGGGTTAGCATTACGGTTTAGCTTTAGGGTTTTGAATTAGGGTTTAGCTTTAGGGTTTTGCATTAGGGTTTAGCTTTAGGGTTTAGAATTAGGCTTTAGCTTTAGGGTTTAGGGTTTAGCATTAAGGTTTAGCTTTAGTGTTTAGGGTTTAAGGTTTAGGGTTTATAACACATATTTTTTCAATTTTAAACATGTATATACATATATGTATAATTGACAATATACATATATGTATAGTTAAAAGATTAACAATATACACATGTGTATAAATCCAAATTTTTTTTAAATAAAAAAATAAAAAAATTAAATCCTTAAAGAAAAAGCTGCGATTTTTCCAAAAAAAAAAAAAATTGCATTTTTTTCACCTTTTTTTTTTGCATTTTTTGCTTAGGAAAAATGTGAGGTCCAGATTGCTTCTCAAGTTTCTCAAATAGGATGGACTTCTCTTAGGATCCCTACCCTATATATATATATATATATATATATATATATATATATATATATATATATATATATATATATAGTGGAGAGTTCAAATGAGAAGAATTTTTTTGTAAGAAGAAAAAAGAAGAAGTTTCAACCAATAAGAATCCTTCATTTAATATTTGCATTTAATTTTAATATAAGGGTATATTGGTAAACTTACATAAATTATTAATTTTATTCTTCCCCTTTAATAACTAACTAAATTAAATTTCTATCTCCTTTTTCAAAATATATACTTTTTCAAAATATATACTTTTTCCAAATTAAAAAAAAACAACTTAATTTAAAGTATAGAATAAATTACTAGATGTGTAGGATAAATTACGAGTTGTGTAAGATATATTTCGAGGTGTGTATGATAAATTTCGACTGTGTAGGATAAAATTTTATAATGTGTACGGTATATGTAGGAAAATTTTGATATGTGTAGGTTTTGTAGATTATATGTAGGATAATTGATGATTAATTGACTAATTAATTAAAGAGAGAAAAATTAATGATGTGAGTTATAAATGAAATAGTATTTTACTAATATACCCTTTCTTATTTTTCTTTTCACATTAAATTTCTTCTCAAATGAAATAAATTCTTACAAATGTGTGACTAGAAGTAAAATTTTTTGACTTAGAGAAAACGTATAGTCCATAATGGTTTTCAATTAATATGTGTTTCTTTTAGATTCCTAGCATATTATATATATTATATGTATATATGTGTGTATAGATATAGAGAGAGGATAAGATTATACCGTGGAAAGGTATGGAGGAAGAGTAGAGACCATACATAATAAACCATACCATGGAGTTTCAACATCAAATTGGTGGGAGCCGTTTTCGTTTGTAGCATGTCATGTTCATACCTCAAATTGACAAGGTTGATAACATAAACACATGAACTCATACAAGTGGCCATCCATCCTTTTATTACTATGACATAATTTTTAAAAAAACTTAGTTTTGCTATTCAATAAAGAGTAGTGACGTAGCTTGCTATCAGTTTGTCATCTATCTCGATATAAATTTATAACACGATTAATTAAAGTTATCAATATGTATTTAGCTTATTAAAAGAAATTACCATATATTTTCATGGACTTTTTATTAAAATCGTAAAACTAATCAGGGTGGTGTTTTTGATCCTTTGGTAAGGCTAAATGGTGTTGGGGTTATGGTTGAAACATGATTCACCACCTAGGAATATGAATGAAAGGCTACACCACCCCCTTGCTTGATCCACCATGGTTTGCATGGATTAAACCATGGCAACCATGGTCCTTCTTTGCATTTTTTAAGAAATCATTTCCATTTTTCTTTAAACAAGGATAAATTAAAATAAATAAGTGATAGTGGTTTAGGTCATGACCACACCCTTAGAATAATAGTTTTGGATGATGGAGTATAGGTGGGTGATATGACACTAACGTGGAGGGTCATGACCACAAGTAAAAACATGATTTAGGGCTTTTAAAGTTAAAAAGTATTACTGTTGGATAATAATAATAATAATAATAATAATAATAATAATAATAATAATAATAATAATAATAATAATAATAATAATAATAATAATAATAATAAGAGTTAATTGCCCGGATGGTCCCTGTGGTTTCATGTTTTTTCACGTTTAGTCCCATCTTTTGAAAATATCAGGTATGCTCCTTATGGTTTGTCATTTTGTTACTCGGATAGTCCATGAGGAGATGTCAGTTAGTTTGGAAATAGCTGGCATGCTCCCTATGGTTTGTCATTTTGTTACTCGGATAGTCCCCAGAGTAAATGTCAGGGGACTATCCGAGTAACGTAATGACAAACCATAGGAAGCATCCTTGCTATTTTCAAAAGGTGAGGACTAAACGTGGAAAAACGTGAAACCATAGAGACCATCCGAGCAATTAACTCTAATAATAATAATAATAATAATTGATATATTATTTTTTTATGTTTTTATTGTTATTATTATGATGATGTTATATAACTTTATCTCTATGGGATAAGGATGGGAAGTATATAGAAGGGTCGTATTATTGGCACACCTTGGGGATTAAATCGACACCCTCAATACGCATTGTATAGGTCTATACGATGCGTATTGAGGTGGGTTCAAACTTCTATGTCTGCCAAAGGCTGCCATTGTCCCCTACCAAAAAGTAATACGCATCGTATAGGCCTATACGATGCGTATTGAGGGTGTCGATTTAATTTTTTAATTTTTGCAAGGTAGCTTCCTATCACGCGGTAGCTTTCCGTCACTCGAACGAAGAAGTAACACTTTGGACATTTGTTGGTCTTCAAACATCTAGGAAAACATTATTTGAGAATACCCCTTAATTTATCGAAGCTGTCGAATGAGATCCTCCACTGTTGGGTTATCATCTTTCAACCCCATTTTCCCTCAATTTATCGATTATGTTTTTCAACAGGAATGTAATGCAATGATTCCTCTCAATTGAATAGACCGACACTTGCTTCATAGGACTCACTTGAATCGTCTTAGATGGAATAACAATACGTTTAGCATCCATGCCTGCTTGAATTGTAGAAAGCAAAGGGTAACGAAGATGAACATTGTATTTATCACGAAAGTACTGAACAACCGAGATAATAGCTCCGGTTTCATCAACTGCAATTGGAATTGATCTTGTAACAACATACTCTTGTTACCATCAATAATCTTGGAATTGATCTTGGAACAACATACTCTTGTTAACAACGGTTCTACAATTCCAGATCAATAAAGGTTGCGGTTTGCAGATTCAATCTTCATTACTTCATTAAAATTAACAAGGCGGTCTCTTTGCTTCGTCTACTAGAACTATTTGTGTATGCATTCTTAGGGTTTTTATTATTTGATCAATGGAATTTGAAATTGGCTTTGAAACCGGACGAAATCTACGAAGAAACTATTCGATTTCACGGTTTGTTTGAGAACCTGATTCAGATACACAACGGTCTCTTTGCTTCGTCCACTAGAACTATTTGTGTATACATTCTTTTGGTAGTGAACAACGCTGATGGTACTGAACAACAGCTCCGATTTCATTTGCTTCGTCCACTAGAACTATTTGTGTATGTATTCTGTTGGTACTGAACAACAGAATCAGGTTCTCAAAACAAGGATCGTTCTAATAGATTAAAGAGAACCATTTTAGTTATTTCTGTTGATCCACAAATTACAACAAATTGTGTCTAATGCAAGGATCTTCGAATGCGGTGTGTACGTTAAATACCGTTCACCGCTTGTTTAGTTGCTTCTCCTGTTAAGTTTCTGAACCAACCGAAATCCACAAATTCAAACAATTTCTCCGTCGCTAATTTCCCCACTCACCGTGAAATCGAACAGTTTCTTTGTAGATTCTGTCTGTCACACCCCGACCACGTAGAACATACAAAACGTGGCGGAAATGTCGGGGAGTGTTGTAACAGAATTAATTGTTTCAAATCCATGGCAATTGAAGTTTCGTTTTATTAATCAAACATGAAAGTTTACATTGCTTTAATCAAGAACCAAAGAGTACATAACATAAATTAACTAATTCTTGTCTCGTTTTAAGTCACTAAAGCACAGGTCCGCCTAAGTATGTCTTGATAAGTCCTATGCATCATATCCTAAAACACATGTGAAAATAGGTACGTCAGCATAAAAATGCCTGTGAGATACATAGGTTTTGTGAAAATAGACTTCATGACTTATGTTTAAGAAAATGTTTAGTCATGAACCTTGTAATTTGCTTTGTCTTGTAAATCATTTGGAAAACGATAAGATCAGATTATGTGTATAAATAAATGTAAGGTTAAATGAATAACCAAGTAAAATGAGTTTATATAAGATAAGTTGTTTGTAAAACAATGTCTTGTGAAAAGTATGTTATTTGTATAAAATGTTATATGTCTCAAACTGATATGATTCAAATAACGCTACGATACGTAATACCATACAAGCACTTATATATAGGAAGTACCAGCGGCGTATCCACCATGCTTGTATAATATTACACACGCCTCGTTACTCAAATCATTTACCCAAATCAACCATCAATGTAAATTGTTCATGTACAAATCAATTGTCAAGTGTTATTGTGTAAACCATATCAAAATGTCCACGTCTAATGTTTATGTTTCAAGCGAGTCATGTAATGTGTATATCAATGTCAAAATGTTTATGTCTAATGTAAATCATAAATTGTGTATATGAGTGCCATAATGTTTATGTATGGTAAGTGAAATATATCAACTAAACCATATGTAAAATGCACAAAAACAAGATATTGAAGTAAAACATGGTTTAAATCAAAGTTATGTTTTGTGTAATAAATGCATGCTATACTGATATAAACATCTATGCGGTATTGTGAAAATGCATACATTCAAGCTTTTGTGACTGTAGTGATAGACCATTAAAGAAATTAAAGGTCTATATGTGTTATGTTCATCGAATTTGGTCATTCCTTCTAATCCAAACAAACCCGGGATTTCAGGAATGGGAGTTGTCAAGTCCTATGGTAGCATTACCTACTAACGGGCGGCATGATCGGTGTTAATGAATGTACATTGTATAATTTGAACAAACCAAATGTCATACCAAAATGTGAGCATGTGATGAATAAATGTACTAAGTATGCACACAATGGGCATACATAGCATAAAATGTAATGTAAAACAATGTACTAAGTACGCACACAATGGGCATACATAGCATGAAAGTCATGTAAATCAATGTGCTAGCACGCTATCAGTCAACACACATAGCAGAAATGTAACGTAAATCAATGTACTAAGTATGCTAAGTAAACATACATAGCGAAACAATGTAATGTAAATCATGTACTAATAGTGTACTAATGAGCATAGCAAGTATATGATGTGAAAATAGGAAAGCACGAAAGTAACAAGTAGGCACATGTGTTTCTCCCCAAAACAGTATGGAAAACAGTAAAAGAGGGGACTATGTACTCACCTGAGATTGCTTAGAAGTCCTTGTGTAATAATTACACAATGCCAGAGATCACAGAATATCAAACGGCACCTAATAGGTAGCTATATTAATATAGCGGACCTAAATCGGAAGATTGGATAGAATGAGAGTTCGTAAACCAAACGAGTATAGAGACTCGTGTAATATGGTTTAACAAAGCCTACATTCTAAAATGAAACCTAACCTAAGTGCTTACGACCGATTACGACCCGTTTAAGTAGCTTATGCCACTTTAACGCGTCGTTCGCGTAAAACGCGTTCGGAACGCCTAACTAGCCCTATGATAAGTAAAATATTCCTTAACATGTCTAATAAATCAGTTTAGATACCAAAAGTTATGTTACATATGCTTATAATGAATTTTGGCGTAAAAAGGGTATTTTGGTAATTTACCTAAGGCATATAAATTACCTATCACACAACTACTTAAACGAAGCGACCATAAGGTATAACCTCGGAAGGTTATTCCCTATATACTATGGTCACCTAATGTGTTTGGTCGGATCCTAAGGATCGACCAAATGGGTCGGGTTCGAAAGTATAAGCGATTATTTAGATCGCTTACCTTACGACCCTAAATAAGCACTAAACTAAAAGTGACGAGCTAAGCATGTTAGAACATGCTTAACTAAGTTTAGAAAACAGGTTTGGCATCAAAACAAATGGTTTTGATACCTATGAGTAGTTTGGTTAAAAAATACACAAGAATGCGCATTTTGGCCGAAACTACGACTCGTCACTGAGCCTAGATAATGTGGTGATCAGTAGGTGTAGTCACTAGGGACTATAACCATCGTGATCACACTCACGTTATGAAGTTCAAACGAACTTCGTGTTGACCATAGGCTGGTCAACGCAGAAAGTCAAACATAGTTTGGCTTTAGGACTAGAAAGCGATTAAAAGAACGAAAGAACACTTACTAAGGGTCCCCGAAAGCTAATCTTGATCCAGGAGCTCAGGTATAAAGCAAAGGCCTCAACTTAGAGCTTTAGATCAGATTTTGTGGGTTTTAACACAAATGGGGAGGGGGTATTTATAGGAAAAGCAAGACCGTTAGGATCGTTTCTTGAATATCGTGCCTTGATCTCATTCGTACACTTGTCAAGATGTTGTGGTATCAAAATATGACCCTAACCCCAGAGATTGTGAAGAGGCATTGCCCCTTGGATGCTTGAAAGGCCAAATTTTACAAGAAAAACGAGTTTCTGCATCTGCAGGGCTGACGCGGCCCGCGTGAAGATTTATACAGGGCTTACACGCCCCGCCTGGGAGTCCAGATCAGAAACCAAGTTTTCAAAATGACAGTTTAGGTCCCTGTTGTGGTTTAGGGCCATTTCTGACATGTTTAAGGCCCGTTAAGCCATCTTTAAGGCCCTAAAATGATGCCTAAACATTGAGGACATGAAACATGCTCAAAAATATGTCGGATGTTGGTTTGTTTGGCCGTACGATCGCGATGTTCGGTTAATTACGACGGAATGTGCATAAGCGCGAAAAACGATCCAAATGACGCGACGAATGGATTTTTCTCATGCCAAACACTAAGGAATAACATAAGGATGCTTACATAAATTTTTGGATGTCCGGATGTATTCAGAACGTAAGTTATGCGCAAAAGTGCAAACTTGTGCACTTTTTGACGCTTTTAGTCCCTGAATGACCCAAAAGTTTATTTTCGCACACCGAACACCTCAAAGCCTATTTCTAAGCTTTTTAAAGGATATTTAAGGTGTGTTTAACTTATGGTCATGTTCCGGAATGTCTGTTTTAGTACGAATCGTCATACTTTCGCAGTTTGTCAAGTTTAGTCCCTATAAGCGAATAAACTTGTTTTTGCCATACCAAAGCCTTCAAAACTTATTTCTAAGTTATGTATAGGTTATTTAAGGTATGTTGAGTATATGATGATGTTCCGGAGTATTTCTCGCATTTAAACTGGTTATATTTACGCATCAGTGCGCGTATAACCTTCTATAAAGCGATTTAGAGCCTGAAATCGAACAAGACTTGATATGTGCAAATGATACACATATTTGTACAAATCCCAAGTATGAAATAAAATATCTCATTGGTTTGGTATTTGTTTGATGGCCGCAGTGACCCAGGTGTCACAGTCTCCCCTACTTTAGGAAATTTCATCCCGAAATTTATTCAGAGGAAACTTGTGAGAGTTTAAAACATGAAGTTGAAAAGATCGAACAACATTGGTTAGGGTTCTGAACTTCTAGTAACTTTAATAACATCATGCTTGCAATGTAAGAAGGATACTTATATACAAGTATATGAAGCGTCATTGGTGCGTCCACCGTACCTCCATTACATCGTTCTCATTTTGTTATTGTTGTTACTAACGGTTCTTACACATAATAAATCTTACTGGGTTTCTGTGCCCCAGATTTCATAATTATGTACGCGTCCATAATTACACAATTCCTTGCATAGTTCACTCAGTCTATTTTATAATGTGTAGGGGGAAACCAAATGAATAAACCCTGTGATAAACGTGACTAGACCACCATAGGGCCCCTTTTATTAAATCAATAAATGACTTTAATAGACAACCAAGGAGTCTTTTCAGCTTATATCATCACATGATTCTTAACCAGAATTTTTAATCGATCTTTTTGACTCGACCCCTAAAAGGGCCTCTTATGAATCTTGGAGTGGTACTATATAATCCAAGGGTCTTAACTATTACATAGAAGCCCATTAAGGATTTAAGGTAGTACCTTTTTTTTGAATATCCTACTACGAATCCCTCATATGAAGATATGAAAAATTCTACGAGGATTTGGATAACGAATATCCAGAGTATACAAAACACAAAATGCATAAAAGAAAACACAAAGTGCATAAACACATAGTCATATAACCACAAAGATTGTTTATTTGTTAATTTGTTTTGTTGATTGCGTACATGCATTTAAAGCACACTAGGAATCCATTCCGTGGATCTCATTTGGTACTTTAAACATTTATAAGAATCTAACTATAAAGATAGAAAGATCTTTTAGAGAGAAAATTCGATTTCGATTATAAAGAACCGAAATGTTCGAATTAAGGTATACAACGAATCCAATTATGGACTCTGATTTGAAAGATAATCATCCACAAGGATCTAATGTGAAGATAAAAAGATCCTATATGGATTTTAGAAGTCGAAGATGTTTTGAAATCTTGCACTGGATGTGCTTTAGTTAAAACATGAAGTAAAAATGGTTATGAAGTTGAGATGCTAGATATGTCAAGGCGACATCTGAAGTAGAATTTGAAGGTTAAGTCAATGTATGAGGATAAATATTTTTGAAAACTATGCATGGGGTTCTTAAAAAAAGTGATTAATGTTTTTGAAACCTTATGCATAATACTTTTGAAATCATAAAGTAGGTGTACTAGGTAAGTATATTTATAAAAATGCTTTAAAATCATGTGAGATGAATTTTGGAATTATGTATAAGGTTTTTGAAAACATGAATGATGCTTTTGAAATCGTGCCCTTGGTATATTACTTAAAAATTGTTTTCAAACTATATGAAATATTTTTAAATCGTGGGGGTTATTTTTGAAAACATAGACAAAGCTTTGTGCATTTGTCATGTTAAGTAAATACACTATGTTAAAAATGTTTTCGAACTATAAATAGAATGTTTTGAAATCATACAGGTTTTTTTGAAAACTTATGTTATGCATGTTTGAAGAAATCAGAACGTAATGGGTATGAGATTTGAAAGTATCCTTGGTTATCTAACCAAGGATTCAAAGGTATAGAAGCACGATTATTCATAATGTCACTTTATTTCCTGTACTTCGTTTAATAAAACGAGTACTTATATCAAGGAAATCATGAGTAAACGCAAAAATGGGAAGAATTTTCACAAAAGTAGTTTGCAGGGATCATAGTTCCTTAACGTAGGCATCATAGGGGAATGCCATTCATACATGTAACCATACTTGTATATCAGAATTGCGAACAACAACTTTTATTTATGAACGAGACAGATTGTTTCACATTACAAGTAAATAGAAGAAACAAAAGCATAAGACAACAACATCTTCTAAACAGCCAACTGCTCATCCGTGGGTTAGATTTGCCTTAGCAAACTTCGGGCAATTTCTTCGGAAATGACCCATCTTGCCACAGTTGAAACAAGAACCTGGTAGGAAACGACCTTGAGCGGGATTATTGCCAGCTTGGTTTGGTGCAGCTGCGGCTGGGCAAACTCTTGCTGTATAGCCTATAAGTCCACAAGTCTGGCACTTGCGGCACTTTACACTAACATGATGATAGAGGTTACATTGGTTGCAAAAGGGTGCAGTTCCGTTGTATGGCTTCCTAACAGGGGGTTGAGCTGGTTGGTTGGGGATGGCTTGACCATTGTGAGCGACCACGGTGAAGTTCTGAGAAGCCTTTCGCTTCGTTGACCTCTTATGGGATCTAGTCTGTTCATCTATGGTCTTTGATTCCTTGATTGGTTTCTTGGCTGGTGGTGCAGGCTTGACTTCTGCTTCCTTTGGTGGCCCTTGAGTGGCTTCATTGTTGAGACGAGACATGGCAAAGCCTAATTCAACAGTCTTCAGAATTACTTCGCCTATCCGCTGGGCAAATTTGGTAGTCTGCTCGGATATCTGCGCATCGTTGTGATAAAGAGACATTCTGGAGGAAATGAAGGATATAGGAGGAAACAAATGAGATGTTATCGGTAAATAAAACAAAATGACAATGCATAGAAACTGCGATCATTTGTTTGTTAACTAGGGCAAACAAATGAGACGATGACTAATCAAAGTAAATGGGTCATATTAATGTATCGCGAAGACATGCTTTAGCTTGTAAGTGGACACTCACCCCAAGAGTTCCCAGGTAAGAGTGACTGGTCCGATTATGTGGGTTTGTACGAACACTCTAGCCTTAGACAGAAAACTCAGAGTACAGGCATCCACTATTCCAGATTGCACGTGTTCACACTATAAGACCCAAACTTTGACGAGGTTTTGAAAATTCAAAGGGGTTCAAAACCATATAACAGAGGGTTCAAAACCTTATAACAGAGGGTTCAAAACCTAGTAATCAATCATCCTAGAATAGATGATTAGTTTTCAAAGCGGTTTTGAAATTTATGTTCTTGTTGTGGTTGTCGCCTAAGGATAGGTGACAGTATTGTTTTATGACTAAACGCGAGTAAACTCGCGTTAGGGTCCTAGGAAGGTCATAGACAAGGTCAAAGCTTTACTAACAACCTAATTCCCTATAACCATGAGCTCTGATACCAACTTTTCTGTCACACCCCGACCACGTAGAACATACAAAACGTGGCGGAAATGTCGGGGAGTGTTGTAACAGAATTAATTGTTTCAAATCCTTGGCAATTGAAGTTTCGTTTTATTAATCAAACATGAAAGTTTACATTGCTTTAATCAAGAACCAAAGAGTACATAACATAAATTAACTAGTTCTTGTCTCGTTTTAAGTCACTAAAGCACAGGTCCGCCTAAGTATGTCTTGATAAGTCCTATGCATCATATCCTGAAACACATGTGAAAATAGGTATGTCAGCATAAAAATGCCTGTGAGATACATAGGTTTTGTGAAAATAGAATTCATGACTTATGTTTAAGAAAATGTTTAGTCATGAACCTTGTAATTTGCTTTGTCTTGTAAATCATTTGGAAAACGATAAGATCAGATTATGTATATAAATAAATGTAAGGTTAAATGAATAACCAAGTAAAATGAGTTTGTATAAGATAAGTTGTTTGTAAAACAATGTCTTGTGAAAAGTATGTTATTTGTATAAAATGTTATATTGTATAATGAATGTACATTGTATAATTTGAACAAACCAAATGTCATACCAAAATGTGAGCATGTGATGAATAAATGTACTAAGTATGCACACAATGGGCATACATAGCATAAAATGTAATGTAAAACAATGTACTAAGTACGCACACAATGGGCATACATAGCATGAAAGTCATGTAAATCAATGTGCTAGCACGCTATCAGTCAACACACATAGCAGAAATGTAACGTAAATCAATGTACTAAGTATGCTAAGTAAACATACATAGCGAAACAATGTAATGTAAATCATGTACTAATAGTGTACTAATGAGCATAGCAAGTATATGATGTGAAAACAGGAAAGCACGAAAGTAACAAGTAGGCACATGTGTTTCTCCCCAAAACAGTATGGAAAACAGTAAAAGAGGGGACTATGTACTCACCTGAGATTGCTTAGAAGTCCTTGTGTAATAATTACATAATGCCAGAGATCACAGAATATCAAACGGCACCTAATAGGTAGCTATATTAATATACCGGACCTAAATCGGAAGATTGGATATAATGAGAGTTCGTAAACCAAACGAGTATAGAGACTCGTGTAATATGGTTTAACAAAGCCTACATTCTAAAATGAAACCGAACCTAAGTGCTTACGACCGATTACGACCCGTTTAGGTAGCTTATGCCACTTTAACGCGTCGTTCGCGTAAAACGCGTTCGGAACGCCTAACTAGCCCTATGATAAGTAAAATATGCCTTAACATGTCTAATATTGTTACCAAATCAGTTTAGATACTAAAAGTTATGTTACATATGCTTAAAATGAATTTTGGCGTAAAAAGGGTATTTTGGTAATTTACCTAAGGCATGTAAATTACCTATCACACAACTACTTAAACGAAGCTACCATAAGGTATAACCTCGGAAGGTTATTCCCTATATACTATGGTCACCTAATGTGTTTGGTCGGATCCTAAGGATCGACCAAATGGGTCGGGTTCGAAAGTATAAGCGATTATTTAGATCGCTTACCTTACGACCCTAAATAAGCACTAAACTAAAAGTGACGAGCTTAGCATGTTAGAACATGCTTAACTAAGTTTAGAAAACAGGTTTGGCATCAAAACAAATGGTTTTGATACCTATGAGTAGTTTGGTTACAAAATACACAAGAATGCGCATTTTGGCCGAAACTACGACTCGTCACTGAGCCTAGATAATGTGGTGATCAGTAGGTGTAGTCACTAGGGACTATAACCATCGAGATCACACTCACGTTATGAAGTTCAAACGAACTTCGTGTTGACCATAGGCTGGTCAACGCAGAAAGTCAAACATAGTTTGGCTTTAGGACTAGAAAGCGATTAAAAGAACGAAAGAACACTTACGAAGGGGCCCCGAAAGCTAATCTCGATCCAGGAGCTCAGGTATGAAGAAAAGGCCTCAACTTAGAGCTTTAGATCAGATTTTGTGGGTTTTAACACAAATGGGGGGGGGTATTTATAGGAAAAGCAAGACCGTTAGGATCGTTTCTTGAATATCGTGCCTTGATCTCATTCGTACACTTGTCAAGATGTTGTGGTATCAAAATATGACCCTAACCCCAGAGATTGTGAAGAGGCATTGCCCCTTGGATGGTTGAAAGGCCAAATTTTGCAAGAAAAACGAGTTTCTGCATCTGCAGGGCTGACGCGGCCCACGTGAAGATTTAGACAGGGCTTACGCGCCCCGCCTGGGAGTCCAGATCAGAAACCAAGTTTCAAAAATGACAGTTTAGGTGCCTGTTGTGGTTTAGGGCCATTTCCGACATGTTTAAGGCCCGTTAAGCCATCTTTAAGGCCCTAAAACGATTCCTAAACATTGAGGACATGAAACATGCTCAAAAATATGTCGGATGTTGGTTCGTTTGGCCGTACGATCGCGATGTTCGGTTAATTACAACGGAATGCGCATAAGCGCGAAAAACGATCCAAATGACGCGACGAATGGATTTTTCTCATGCCAAACACTAAGGCATAATATAAGGATGCTTACATAAATTTTTGGATGTCCGGATGTATTCAGAACGTAAGTTATGCGCGAAAGTGCAAACTTGTGCACTTTTTGACGCTTTCAGTCCCTGAATGACCCAAAAGTTTATTTTAGCACACCGAACACCTCAAAGCCTATTTCTAAGCTTTGTAAAGGATATTTAAGGTGTGTTTAACTTATGGTCGTGTTCCGGAATGTCTGTTTTAGTACGAATCGTCATACTTTCGTAGTTTGTCAAGTTTAGTCCCTGTAAGCGAATAAACTTGTTTTTGCCATAGCAAAGCCTTCAAAACTTATTTCTAAGTTATGTATAGGTTATTTCAGGTATGTTGAGTATATGATGATGTTCCGGAGTATTTGTCGCATTTAAACTGTTTATATTTACGCATCAGTGCACGTATAACCTTCTAGAAAGCGATTTAGAGCCCGAAATCGAACAAGACTTGATATGTGCAAATGATACACATATTTGTACAAATCCCAAGTATGGAATACAATATCTCATTGGTTTGGTATTTGTTTGATGGCCGCAGTGACCCAGGTGTCACACTGTCCGGTTTCAAAGCCGGTTGAGGATTACGAGTGATCTAGACTCGTTCAAGGCATGCAATGTTTCTTCTCAATTGAATAGACCGACACTTGCTTCATATGACTCACTAGCAGAAGAACCCGACACGTCTTCTTTGATGATTCCGAGGTCAGTCTCGGGTGGGCATAAGATCCGTGGGCCCGATACACGAGCTCACCCTTGTTATGGATGATTACTGGGAAGATTACAATTGTTTTGAGTTTTTTCAGATAATACTTCATTTGTCGAGAAACCATACTGTAAAGATCTCTACACAAACTCTTCTGCATCTTTTAACCAATTGTCCATCACTTAAGACCTTGAATGATTTGTTGAAATCGAATTTGTGTATCTGAATCAGGTTCTCTGCCTTAGATCGGTCATTCCTTGTGATACATGAATGTTTGATTTGAATTTTGAAAGTGACAAATTGATGGATAATGCAACAAAGAGACCGCCTTG
This sequence comes from Helianthus annuus, assembly GCF_002127325.2. NCBI lineage: Eukaryota > Viridiplantae > Streptophyta > Magnoliopsida > Asterales > Asteraceae > Helianthus > Helianthus annuus. Next base: position 97,222,711 of record NC_035442.2, read on the forward strand.
TTAATTTTAGAGTATTTTTATCTTTTGTTGATGGATAACGCAAACAAGTTCTCCACCGTTTGTTATTCAGATCTCTATTCGGTCATCTTTCCAAACTGCAACACACGATAAGTTCTCCAAAAAAAATGCATACACAAATAGTTGGAGCATGAAGAAACGAAACCCTAACAACTTATTCAGATTTAAATAACTTATTTTTGTATGCATTCTTTTGGTAGTTAATGATATCGATTGCTATAACAGGATGGATGTGACACACACATATAGATAAGCTATCACAGTTGTCAAGACTGTTTGTCGGGTTTCCAATGCTCACACAGGGTGATAAACAACGCTGATACGAACACATGTGTTTCCCATAGTCACAAACGACTGCGGTTTTTATTTCGCATAGCCACCGTTTCCGTAGTAAAAAACGGTTGCGGTACTATTTGTTGAAATCGAAGAAAAGAGTAAAAAAGATGAATTGAGGCGTACAATAGGAACAAGAAGTCCAACAATCCGTTCATTATCTGTTGTTGTCTAAAATACGTTACAATGCGTTAAAATACGCTAAAATACGTTACAATACGTAAAAATATGTTAAAATACGCTAAAATACGTTACAATACGTAAAAGTACGTTAAAATACGCTAAAATACGACAAAGTACGCGACTAACGATATTTCCACACACGTATACATATAATACGGCACTATGGAGTTCAAGTGGATTCAAACAAAATTGTACGTAATCATAGAATAAGATATTCGCACGCAACCGAACGACGTCGAAACGACTTACGTTGAAGGTATACGTAATAAAACGACAAAATATGCGAAAGTTCGGCAAAAAACGAGATGTATACGCGTTGAACCGAGCGAAACACGATAACACTAAATTTAAAATAATGCCATATACGATCGTATAGGCCTATGTTGTATCGTATATCAGCTTAATACGAATCATATAGGCCTATACGATCCGTATTAAACTTGGAATTTTCTCAAAAATACCGCTGAATTTATCAGAAAACCAGGGGTATTTCAGTAAAATCATCGATTAATACGCATCGTATAGCCCTATACGATGCGTATTGAAATATAAATTTCTCAAAAATGTTTTTTCAAATCAAGGGTTCCATTATTACAACCACTTGTATTCAACGGAGATGTAATGCAATGATTCCTCTCAATTGAATATACCGACACTTGCTTCATAGGACTCAATTAGATCGTCTCGGATGTAATAACAGTACGTTTAGCATCTGTGCCTGCTTGAATTGCAGAAAGCAAAGGATAACGAAGATGAACATTGTATTTAGCACGAAAGTACTGAACAACCAAGATAACAACTCCGGTTTCATTTGCTTCGTCCACTAGAACTATTTGTGTATGCTTTTTTTACTTGCTTCTCTTGTTAAGTTTCTGACCCAACCGAAATCCACAAATTCAAACAGTTTCTCTGTCGCTAATTTCTCCACTCACAGTGAAATCGAACAGTTTCTTAGTAGATTCCGTCCGGTTTCAAAGCTCGGTTGAGGATTACGAGTGTTCTAGACTCGTTCAAGGCATGCAATGTTTCCTCTCAATTGAATAGACTGACACTTGCTTTATAGGACTCACTTGAATCGTCTCGGAAGTGGATTTAGGTTGGTTCAGATCTCTTTGGGTATATTCGAAACCAACTAAAATACGTTGAAGTACTGAATCAATAGAAATAACTGAAATAACTTGAATCATCTCGGAAGTACTGAACAACAGAAGGATGAGATATCGGCGGTTTGCTCGAAGAAGTTTCTCTCAAACAGGTGTTTCATTAGATTTCCCCTTTTATCATGTGTCACACGTTACGAGATTCTTCGAGAATTAGAAAAGGAGAAAATACAGAACGACAAGGGTAGTATGAGTCTGAGTCCATCGTGGTTCGTGTCAGGTTTGTATTTCCCATAGCCATCGTTTTCGTAGTAAAAAACGGTTGCGGATTTGCACATTCAATCTTCATTGCTTCATTATAATTAATAATGCGGTCTCGATTGAAGATGTAATTGCAAGACTGTTTTTCGGAAGAAGCGCTTTTATCATGTGTGATCCAGAGGTCGGTCTCGGGTGGGCATAAGATCCGTGGGCCCTATTGTCGGATATGTGACTCAAGAAAGTCATTGGACTGCCGCAGATGAAGTCAAATGTGATCAAACTTGGACATCAGTCGTAAATCTTGAAGAAACGGAACATAATCCCAGAATGTCTAAAGAAGCGCTTTTATCATGTGTGATCCAGAGGTCGGTCTCGGGTGGGCATAAGATCCGTGGGCCCTATTATCGGATATGTGAGTCAACAAAGTCATTGGACTGCCGCAGATAAAGTCAAATGTGATCAAACTTGGACATCAGTCATAAATCTTGAAGAAACGGAACATAATCCCAGATTGTCTAAAGAAGCGCTTTTATCATGTGTGATCCAGAGGTCGGTCTCGGGTGGGCATAAGATCCGTGGGCCCTATTGTCGGATATGTGACTCAAGAAAGTCATTGGACTGCCGTAGATGAAGTCAAATGTGATCAAACATGGACATCAGACGTAAATCTTGAAGAAACAGAACATAATCCCAGATTGTCTAAAGAAGCGCTTTTATCATGTGTGATCCAAAGAAGACGTATCGGGTGTGTTGTAGTTTGGAAAGATGACCGAATGCGGTGTGTACGTTAAATACCGTTCACCGCTTTTTTAGTTGCTTCTCTTGTTAAGTTTCTGAACCAACCGAAATCCATAAATACAAACAGTTTCTCCGTCGCTAATTTCTCCACTCACCGTGAAATCGAATAGTTTCTTCGTAGATTCCAACAAAGTTAATATTCACTGTGGTGGATGCAAGCATAAAGTTAGAAACCGGTAGTATTGAACCAACATTTCCTTCAAACATTCTAAACACTACAAGGATGTTGGGAATTAAACGCATGTACGTGACAAAACACAGATCGTTCTAATAGATTAAAAGAGAATAAACCAAGAACAAAATCATCTGCTTTCTGAATCTGAATCTGAATGTTAACTTTGACTCATAAACCCTTGAATCCCAACGCTTCTATGTTGATATCAGCGTTGTTTATCACCCTGTGTGAGACAGAACATAATCCCAGATTGTCTAAAGAAGAGCTTTTATCATGTGTGATCCAAAGAAGACGTATCGGGTGAGTTGTGGTTGATTTATAGGAGGAGGTTATGAAACGAATATATGTTTATGCGGATTTAAAGGACAATACTGACAGAGGTGCTGGTCTTTTCTCTCACTGTGCAAACTTAAAAAATCTCACCATAACACATCTAATATGACACATGATAAAAACGCTTCTTTTATCAATCATATCATCGACCAACTGATCGAAATCCCTTTCGTTTCTCGGGTTCGCATTCGACACAACACAACAAAAAATAAATTCAAAAAAATTAGCGGCTTGATACGCATCCTATAGGCCTATACGATGCGTATCAAGCCCGCCGCCAGACATAACCTGCACCTGTCAGTCTGCCATGTTTTTACTTTAATTCAATACGCATCGTATAGGCCTATACGATGCGTATTGAATTGAAAAAGTGTGTAGATAGACAAGGGGGTGTGCCATTAGAAAAGCCCATATAGAAAGTATCAACTTTATATGCTTTTTTTTTGTTCTTTTTTTTGTCTTTTAGATTTCAGATATTTCTGTTTTGCATTTCAGATGTCCGAGACATGCTTCAATGACTTCATGAATTTGATCATCACAAGTAGACTCAGACTATATGTGCATTCATAGGTTGAATAACGTCAATTATCTTATAAACATATATTATAACACACACTCTCTAATTATACTTATAAAGTATATATTTTTTTTCTATTTAGTGATAGAAAAGAAAAAGTCTTATCTAACATTTTACATAATAGCATCAAGGCCAAAGTCATTTAGTGTATATCTATATTATGTGTATGCGTGTGTATTTTTTTATAAAAAAAATACATTGAAATAATAAATGCTATTAGACTGAGGAGCTGTTTGTTTACCTCTTAATGAGCCTCTTAATGGTTCAGACATCTTACTGGTTTAGCACTTAATGGTTCAGACTGTTTGTTTTACGAGCAGATGTCTGAATGGTTCAGACATTTGCCTCTGAATGGTTAAGATTTAGGGGCTGTTTGGTAATATCTGAATGGTTAAGTGCTGAACCAGTAAGAGGTCTGAACCATTAAGTGCTGAACTAGTAAAATGTTTGAACCATTATGAGCTTGTATAATGCTTAGCCGTTCAGAGGCAAATGTCTGACCAATTCAAATTAGAGGTCTTAACCATTCAGACACTGTGTAAATCTTAACCATTCAGAGGCAAATGTCTAAACCATTCAGACATCTGCTCGTGAAACAAACAGTCTGAACCATTAAGTGCTGAACTAGTAAGAGGTCTGAACCACGAAGAGCCTCATTAAGAGGTAAACAAACAGCCACTTAGACAGAGTCTGAATGATTAAGACCTCTAATCTGAATTAGTCAGACATTTGCCTCTGAACGGTTAAGCATTATACAGGCTCTTAATGGTTCAGACCTTTTACTTGTTCAGCACTTAACCATTCAGATGTTGCCAAACAACCCTTAAGAGGTTGTTTGTTTAGTTCTTAATAGACAGTTTACTGGTTCAGCACTTAATGGTCCAGACTGTTTGTTTCGCGAGCAGATGTCTGAATGGTTCAGGCATTTGCCTCTGAATGGTTAAGCATTGTATCGAGTCCGAATGGTTAAGACCTCTAATCTGAGTTGGTCAGACATCTGCCACTGAACGTTTAAGCATTATATTGGCTCTTAATGTTTCAGACCTCTTATTGGTTCAGCACTTAATGGTTCAGACCTCTTATTGGTTCAACACTTAATCATTTAGAAGTTGCCAAACAGCCCCTAAGGTAGAAAAACACCATAAAAAGGTGACGCTGAAAAAGACTGTCATGTGGTGTTAATTTGCTGATTAAAATCCTAACTAGTGTTTCAACTTGCAACACATGGTGCGGAAAGAGAGAGAAGAGAACCGGAGGGTGAAGCAAGTCTAAAGCCAATGAGGTGGTGGTGGAGTGGTGACGTGCGTGCGGGTGTCTATACTTTTTAGTATAATTTTAACTCTTTTTACTCGCCGATTCAAGTTTTAAATTTATAAAACACGATATTCCACTATCACTCTACACACACGCTAGGCAAGTGCACCCATCACGGACGTAGTATAGTGATGGTAAGATACCAAGGTCGTTCAAGGACATAAGAGCTTTTAATACTGGCTTATCGTCAACTTCTAATCGAACCAAACTTTTGAAGAATTTTTTTTTAAACTATAAAAAGATAAAATATAAGGAAAAATAGATAGACAAGAAAGAATCACTTGGTTCCGACTTATCTTTCACGTATCCTTTTGATGATTTCCGCACTTTGGGCATTTTAAGAGATTATCTTAGTTATAGTAGTAGGCCCCTCTTGTGAAGGCGATGTTACCCTCAACCTAATGGTCTGAGTCAGCAAGGATACAGTCCCACTAGGTCGGATTATTGAAAGATAATTAAGTAAGTTACTAATGCAAAAATTGGTGGACCCCCTTCCAGGCAACGATCACCCTCAACCCTTTGGTCTGAGTCAGCAGGGATACAGTCCTCACAAGGTTGGTTTAAAGTTTTAATAGTAGTTTATAGATAAGGGATTCAAGCTTTTGGCACTTCTCCCGTGGTAGGTAATGCCCGCTCCGACTCGTGAAGTGTTTCTAGGCTTGAACAAGGTTCTCGCAGGATCTATACACTGAACGCAACATAAAATTTACCCAACCACCCTTCTAACCCCCTTCCAGGCAATTAACGCGGTTTATATAGACCGTAAAGACTTGAATATGTGAATCAACAACATATGAAGAATGATTAGATAAATTTGTCTTCAATATAAAAAAAACTAGTTATTAAAGTCATTAATACATACCCAATTAAAAAGTTGCCAAAGATTGGAAATCATAAAAGAAAATACATAAAAGATTTGTCTTCACCAAGTGATTTAAGAGTTTAGCCAAGCGTGGCCTTTGTTTGACAAAGACTCTTACTATCAATCTTGGATCCCGAGACTACTACACACACTTTAAATGATGGAAAATGGATGATGGTGGTGGATGATGGTGTTGTAGTGATGGTGGAGCGGTGACAAGTGAGAGAGAAGTGGTTTCCCAAGGGTGGGTTTGGAATGGAACCAAGCACGTCTATTTATAGGTGAAATCAGAAGCTTCACCACGGCCTGTGCTCGCCTGGCATGGCCCCGTGGTCATCTCTCTCTTCCTCATTATCTGCTTGTGAGATCTTGTACTAACACGGCCCCGTGTGTCAACGACACGGCCCGTGGCCAATGTACTTACTGTACTATCGCATATTTTGAAACTTTTTGAGTTGACCACGCCCCGTGTTGGTTTAGCACGGCCATGTGTTAGCTGCCAGTTTTGTCATTTGCTGCTGTCTTTTATTCTGCACAACATCCAGCCTCATACACGGCTCGTGTCTGGTGGACACGGCCCCGTGTCAAGTCTTCTGATCTTGCTATTCTTGTGGTTTGGATGTGAATTGGGGCTTGGCGAGTTGCGGCAATTCCTCCTTCTTTGTATTTATGTTGATTTTTGCTATCTTTTTGCTCCTTTTGCACATTTAAGCTCTTTTGACCCTGTAAATTAAAAAGGAACAGAAAAACAAGCTTTTCCAACATTAATACTAAAAAAGGGTTGATTTCACGCCATATTTTTTATAATTTATATGTTGTATTTTAAGCACATCAAATACCTCCACACTTTAATCTTTGTTTGTCCTCAAGCAAAACTCTATTACGTGGCTTACACACCCAAACGGAATAGGTAGAAGAGAAGGTTTTTGGTCTCATCTTTTGAAGGGTAGGTGTTGGTTCGGGTTTGGTGTGTTTTTTGTAAAGGGCGAAAATTGTAAAGTGTCGTTTTTTCTATTGCTTTGTGGCTTAGCAAAAAATACTTTGGCAAATGTTTCTGGTTTTTCTGATTTTTTTTGTTGCCAAGGTTGAAACTGAGCCATGTTCGTAATTTCAATACCGATAGTTTTACAAAAATAAAAGGTGAAATATGAAAAGGTTTGTTTTTGTGGGTTTGGAAATGAAAAGTTTTTATGGTTCAAAGGGTTTAACTAGGGGGGTGTTTTTGGGTAAAGCAAAGAAAAATAAAGGTTTTAGTTTGAAAAATGGTTTAATCCTAGTGCCTCCATCATTTACTTACTTGGATTTTTGTCGGTAAGGACTTGAAACGTGTCACATTGTCAAGTTCTAGATTCGTGAGAACCAAACGGGATATTCACACAAGAAACGAAAATTGAGCAATTAGTATAGATGTATACTTGTATGCTAGGTAATGGCTCAAAACTCACTTTTGTGGGAAAAAGGGGTTATAGTGTAAAAATGCATATATAATCAAATTTTACAAAGATTTGTCATGCCCGTTTTTGTAATTTTCTAAATTGGTTTTTTTATCACGATGCTATCAGTTGTAACTTCGTAAAAACATAATTTTTAGAACTTATTTTATCCAACTAAACCAAGATAAGTAAAAGAAAATAAAAAAAAATTTTGAAAAAGTTTGGGGTGATTAGCGGTTCCAAGGCGAGTTTTATCTAAGGCTTGATTTAGGACAAACGATTCAAGGTTTTTATCATCCCCCCACACTTAAATTACACATTGCCCTCAATGTGTCCCAAATAGGATTAATTTTGGTAAAATATGTAAAAAGTGTGAAAATAGCAAATTTTTTTTGGTTACTAGCACTTGCAGCACAAGGGAGTGCTATGGGGACACGGCCCCGTGTCCAAAGTGCCACTGACAAACTTTAAACAGAAGACTTACAGTGGGGTGGCCACGGGGGTGTGTTGGGTGAGCACGGACGATGCCACCTTCAGGGCAGAAGATTTTTGACATCAGTAAGTTGGGCACGGGGGCGTGCTGGGTGAGCACGACCCCGTGCTGCGGCTACTGTTTTGCAGTTTATGAGTCGGGAGGCCTCTGCTTTACGTGCATAGGTTCCATTTTTCATCATATTTCTAGTATTTCCACTTTCTTTAACACATTTATTTAAATAACCATCATCCAATCCTCCATTTCATTAAAAATAAAAAAAATTACAAGAAAATAAAAATTATAAACCTACATTAGCCTAAGATAGATAGATAGGATATTGAGAATGCTTCCCCGAGATAATTTTTTAAACAAACTTAAAGCTACATTCCTAGATCTATGAAGGTTAGATGTTGGAGGACTTGAGCTTTTGTGGGAAATGCTCAATTAGAGGTCATTGAGCATCTCTTTGATCTCCCTTGGAAGGAAGATGTAGGGTTCCTCTTCTACCTCTTCTTAAGGGGGGGTGAGATTTATCGGAACCTCAAAGGCAACATTGAGAGGGGGAGGTTCCGGAATCTCATCTTCCCATCCCGTGGGTTGAATGACCTCACTAGCGAGGTTCCAATCTTCATGCGGCTAGATTGGTTCAATCGGAGGCATGGCCAAGATGTTAAACCTTTGGTGTAAAAGGTTGATTTCCCTGAAGCAATATTCTAGGCCCATGGAGAGATAGTTCACATGGTCTATCAGAACTTCTTCCACTAAGGTCATCTCGTCAAGACTCCCTTTGAAGGCACTCACATAAATCACTAGAGTGGCCTCGAGGGAGAGTCTCCTCCCTCTTCGGTGGTTCCTGGATCTTGTTGATGACGTCCCACTTTGCTGGCTTGACATTCTTGGAGAAAATGACTAACCGTTAAAAAGATATGGAATATCAGAACGTTCAGCACGGCCACGTGCTGCTCCAACTGTTCCAGATTCTTAGCTCAAGAAATTTTATTTTAAGTTAGATTTGAATGATTTTTAATTTTCTAAACGTAAATAACTTAGAATAATGTTTTCCTATAGTAGATTTGCAAAACTTTGAGCTAAGAATCAAGTGTATGACCCTCCTATTAGAGCTTTTTAAGCTTGAAGATTCATGCCTCAATGGAGTTCATGGAAGAATGAAGAAGGGGAAAGGACCAAAAGAGGAAAGGACAAGAAGGTCAAATGAGACCTTTTTAATAATATACCTTTTGGGGTATGTGTGAAAAATCTGGAGGATCCTGCCCTTTTGGAATGGTTCCAAACATTCTCCACGATGGCTGACTTTATAGACAGTGACAGCACGCTGGCACGGCCCCGTGCCTGGGCAGCACAGCCCCGTGCCATCTGCATGTGTCAGAGAATATTGTCTATTAGTAGAACACGGGCCACATCATCACTAACACGGCCCTAGCCGGTAAAATGCGAGAGGCATGGCCCCGTTAATCCTGCACGCCCGTGTTTTCAGAAGATTGTGGGCATGACCCCATGTTCGGGGAACAAGGCCCCATGTTCAGGGTTTTTTATGAAGATTGTCTAGGTTTTTAAAGGAATTATCTGACATCGGGTAGTTCCTTACTGGTTGGAACAACACTGTATTTCCGGATATACCTCAGACTCCGGCGAGAGGTACAAAAATGCAAGAGGTTATCGGTAAGGTAGAAGATTTCTTTAAAAATGGGAAAATGACACCATCCCTTATTTACCTTATTCGGGATCTTGTTAAATAAGGTGTGTGCTATCAGTGTGAAATTTACACTCTGGAAGGGGGATTCTCATCGCACCATCGAAACAAGGACGATTATCGCTCGCGTTTGCGCAAGCGTCTACGATAGAAGGTTGTTTGACCTCGGTGTTGTCGTTTATACCTGAATTTTCTTCCATCGATTCTCCCACGGATAGGATTCTTAATGTACATCGCGCCTTCATCAAGGATTCTATTTATTTGATTTTTAAGAGAATCCCCTTTTCTATTTGACATATGTCTTCTAGGTCGTCTAGGTGAGAGGGTTGATGGAGTTCAGGTTGATGGGCTTCATCATCATTTTTACTCCCGCCCATCTTAAGGTGTTCGTTATAGGAAAACGATGAGGCTAAATAGTGGGGAGTGAAGTTTAGAACGCCACATTCCGATTCTTCATGCTCCTCAACACAATAGTCGCACCATGCACCACAAGAGTGGTAGGGGTAAAAATAATCAAAGAAATCCATGATTTTCCAGAAAGTTTTTAACCGTCTGGATCAGGCGGTTAGTATTTTCTTACAAACTGTTAGTCTGACACGGCCCCGTGTTAGGGTAACACGGCCCGTGCTTCAGCCTTTATCTGGTAGAAAATAGATTTAATGATACTGGAGAGTTGACACGGCACCTGTGTCAATTCTGCAGAATAGTGAAAAATTAAAAAAAAATGACGAAAAACCTAAAAAGAAAAGACAAAAATGATTAGGCTGTTAATTTTAATCTTTCTTAAAATTCTTGTGTCCCCGGCAATGGCGTCAAAAACTTGATGTACGTGCGGGTGTCTATATTTTTTAGTATATTTTAAGCTCTTTTTACTCGCCGATTCAAATTTTAAATTTATAAAACACGATATTCCACTATCACTTTACACACACGCTAGGGCAAGTGCACCCATCGCGGACGTAGTATAGTGATGGTAAGATACCGAAGTCGTCCAAGGACACAAGAGCTTTTAATACCGGCTTATCGTCAACGTCTAATCAAACCAAACTTTTGAAGAAAAGATTTTTTAAAACTATAAAAAGAGAAACTGATGCGTGTCAGTGTGTATATGTTTTAAATGTATATTTTAAGCCCTTTTACACTTTTAGCCAAGTTTTAAATTTATAAAACACGATATTTACTAACACTAAACACACATATGGGCAAGTGCACCCATCGTGGACGTAGTATAGTGTTGGTAAGATACCAAGGTCGTCCAAGGACACAAGAGCTTTTAGTACCGGTTTATCCTCAACGTCTAACCAAATCAAAATGTTAGAAAAGATTTTTAAACTAAGAAAATAAAAGTAACTAAATGCTGAAAAATAAAATAAAAATAAAAAAAAACAGATAGACAAGATGAATCACTTGGATCCGACTCGTGTATTAGTATAACCTTTGATTATTTTCGCACTTTTGCACTTGTTTAAGAGATTATCTTAGTTATTGTAGTAGGCCCCTCTTTTGAAGGCGACGTTACCCTCAACCCAGTAGTTTGAGTCAGCAAGGATACAATCCTAAAGGGTCGGATTATTGAAAGATAATGAATTAAGTTATTAATGCAAATTATGGTAGGCCCCTCTTTTGGAGGTGACGTTACCCTCGACTAAGTAGTCTGAGTGAGTAGGATACAGTCCTAAATAGCCGGGTTATAGTATTAATAGTAGTTAACTTATGAGGGGGTCAAAGAGTTTGGATCCCCGCCATCCAATACCTTTGGGTATTGAAGGAGATCCTACTAAATTTGACCCAGGTCCCTTGCAGGACCTCTAAACGCTGAACAAGGTCAAGACCCTTACCAAACCGTTCCCTTAACCCCCGACCAGGTAGCGAACATACCTCCATATAGACCGTGGAGATATGAATGGTGAAAATCTTTTATTTTATATAGACAGTAAAATAATGCCAAGACACCACGGACAAACGATAAGGAAGAATCACCTTCAACATAAGCAACTAGTTATTTAAGTCATTAATACAAAACCAAATAAAAAGTGCAAAAGATTAAAAATAAAAAGTATTATACTAAACACTTGTCTTCACCAAGTGATGTAAGAGACTTAGGCAAACATGGCCTTGATTGTCAAGAACTCTTACGATCAATCTTGGATCCCGAGACGACTCACACACTCTATGATGGACAATGGATGATGGTGGTGGATGATGGTGTTGTGATGGTGGTGGGTGGTGGATGAAGTGTGAGAGAGGTGGTGTGCCAAAGGATGAGTTGCAATGAAACCAAGCACTCCTATTTATAGGTGTAGGATCGGTTTCGACCTGAATGAGTCGTTCGGAAGAGCTCTCGTACGTTTCAGAGGCGGAAACTAAGAAACGCACTAGAAAAACAGCTTGAAATACACTTTAATCCTCTTTTATATTCAATTGACAATGTTTAAAGTGAGAGGAAATACCGGCAGCACCTCGGTATCAACTTGCCTGACCGTTACAAATGAACTTGACAACAACCTATTTATAGTATAAGCCCTATCCGTTTGAACATACTCAAACGGTTACACATTTCAAACGACACAACCTTTCAAACGGCCAACTGTTCAAACGGCCTACTTTAACTCAAACGGTCAACATGAATTTTATACAATTCAAACGGTTTGACTCTAATATCATTGGTCCATCAAATGGCAAGCTTTCATTGGACCAAACATCTTTCGTCCTATATGAGATGATGCGATGATGATGTAATCATTGTGATGTCATCATCAAAGATGATGACATATGCATGATCAAATCCGCAACAAACCCGAGGCTCGATATTAAGACGAAGACGACAGATGACTGCACCAACAAACTCCCCCTCAGATGTTGACGAGTCTTAAGTGTCGAGTCTTCAACGACTTTAGTCTTTATCAGTCCTCTGAGCTTCTCTCTCTTTGTGTCTTCAGACTCCCCCTCTCGATTTGCTGGTATTTCTTTGTTCTTCAGCAACATCTTCAGGATCGTTGTCTGTCTTTTCAACTCACAATTTTTCATCGAATCCCTGCAAACACTGTACCTCAAAATAAATTTTTTTCACATACATATTTCTAACATATACCCCTGCACCAACTCAGACTCTCTCTCAGATCATTCACATATGATGAACCATTTGTTGATATAAAAACATATATTGACAATTAAACGCACTCATCCTCACAACAATGTCATCATGTTTAGCACTCAGAATTTTGATAATCAGCTTTACAACATCAGTTTGTCGAAAATCTTTTTGAATTTTTCAAAATTTATGCTAAAACACACACAAAATCTTTTTGGATTTTCCAATGTAAAGAAATGAAATGCAGACAATGAAATATTTACAAACAGATTTTTGTAAGTTCGTGTAAGAGGATCATATCAGTTTATGAGACATGTCACTAACACCGTTAAGCTGATTTCATTTTAAGTTCTAAACAATTTACCTAGATTGTCAGTATATCGGTCCATTGAAATTTTCACACAAAGTTCAACTGATCCGAGATACGATATTAATGTTTTAAGAACTTAAACTTATCCGTGTGTCCCACTACTTGAATATACTCCAGTATCCAGATCCCAATATTCAGTCTTACAGGTGAGTATACCACAGCTGATATCTGTATAGGGGTTAGGTGCGAAACCGTGAGAGCTCAGGTCAGAACTTCCGTTCAGCAGAGAGATGACGGCTCGACTTTTGGTGTGTCCCCTTTAGAGGATCTTTTAATTTCAACAGCAGCGACTATCAATTTTATTGTTTCATCAGCATGCTGAGGGCGGCGTTTTTTCAAGCATTTGCAGAAAGTATTATCCGGGGACTAGGTCAGTACTTCCATACTGCAGAAGTCCCGGGATAATACCCCAGATATCACTGAGCATAAAGACCTAGTATCTCAGAATAAGGGACCTTTCAAACAAGATTTCAGGGGTTACCTATATATTCAAGTTTGTGTTAACCCACAGAACAAGCAAGTTTGAAATTTTAGATTTATATCTCGTCACAATTTACTAAATGTGTAAAAACCTACTGACATATCCACAGTAAGACTGTTTATCACATATTATCTTTCCAATTCTTTAGCATGTTGTGACAGCCTACTGACGTACTATCATTTCCTCTTTTCACAACGAAACTCATTTTTTTAAATTTTATCATGTTTTTGTCTTTTTCAAATTTTCTAATGTTTTTGGATTTTCTGAAATTTTCTACTCCCCCTAAAATGCAAACACATTTCAAAGGAAATTTGAAAACTACTAGACTCTTGAAAACATAGAAAACAACACAAACTGTACAGAAACTTGACAACTGATATCGAATCACATCAAATCTCCATTCACTCGGCATAAACAATCAGAACTCCCCCTTTCAACAAACCATTTTCTCATTTAGATTTCAAAACACTTAAGTTTGTTTTAATCGAAATGATTTTTCCGGAAAATAAGTTTGTGTGTACCACTTTTAAGTTTACCATTTATGAAGCATGGGGATATGGTTCATCATCTTGTTTATCAATCTCATATGAATAATAAATCAAGTACAATTTAATGTCCCTGATTTATCATTTGCAGTTCAAAATCACTGTACCACTTGTAAATGTAAATTCTTCAAGGTATAACCACAAATACCACTTGTAGATCAAAAATACCATATGTAGGTTTTGCTGTAGGAATTAAACATCTACAGAAACCTCTTTACCACTTGTCAAATTATTCAGAAAGATGCCGATTCCTGCTTCTCAATTACCAACCTGGAAGCTCCGGCGTAGTCCTTCAACCTGCAAAATTCAAACACTATTCAAAATCTTTCAAACAAACTTTTTAAGCACTAGAATGATGCCGATTCCTGATCCACGATATAAACTTTGGGATCTCCGGCATAGTCCTAAGACTATTATGGAAAGCATACATCCATCCAAGTCTTCTCAGACTTGATGGATTTCAATTCTTGAGCAGTAGGGTTGTATGTAGCCTTTTTCGTGGCGTAAAAATCTTTGACCCCCTTTGCTCTCCCACTCAACATCTTTCCAAAAATCTTTTTAACATTCCCGTTAAATGTTTTCTCGACATCAAAATCTTTTTTCTCATTGTAAAACTGATTTGAAATCTCAGTTTTTCAAACTTTCTTTTTAACTTCCTCAAACTTCAGTGATGGAAACTCTTCATCATTCACTGAAATTTTTTCCTCAACCTGTGGCTCTTCTGGCTTTGTGGAACCAGATTCATCGCCGACATTCACATCATTCCTTTTAGCAACCCACACTTGGTTGTCATTTTCTTTCTTTTTGTAAAAATTTTTCTTCGAACACTCACCAACCTCATATTTAGAATTTTCAAAACATTTAAGTCTATCGGTTGGTGGTTCAACATCAACAACTTTTTCTTTTAGTTTCTGAGAAACTCCCTGTTTTGTTTTTTCATTTGCATAACAGTTCCATGCAATGTGACCTGTTTCATTGCATCTGTAACAGGTACGAGTTTCTCTTTGATAACACACTTCAGCTCCATTTTTCTTCTTCTCAGCAAGAAACTCCTGGTTTGACTGTCTCCAGAACGGTTTCTTCTGTTCCTCATCTGAGCTTCCACCTCACACAAATTTTGTTGTTGTTTTAGAATTTTTATCATTTTTATAGTTTTCTGGTGGAACAAAATCTAATCCTTTCTTTTTGTAGCTACGATTTTGGTTTGATTTCTTTTGAAAACCAGAACCAGAATTGTAACCCTTTTTCTTGTTAAGACGTTGTTGAACTCTTGAAGTGTACTTTTTAGGTTTTTCAGTAAGATTTAAATCTTTTATTTCAGAAATATTTATTTCTATCATTTTGAAAACCTTTTTGATCATGTCAAAACGAACACTTCTTATTGGAAATTATTTGTCATAGTATAATTTGTCCGAATCATTTAAAGTGTATGCAACTTCAAATGTTTCATCATCCAAATTTGCTTTTGATAACAAAAATTCTATACTGTAAGACCGTTTAACCGACGAATTTTGACTGTTGACTAACGAATTTGACCCTCCAGACTCAGATTTTGACTCAGACTCCTCATCAGTATCCAACACCTGATCGACCACCTTTTTAATTAACTCAGACTCATGATCGGTATCGGGCGAGGTAAACGTGACATCAATGTTATCTGGTAAAACGTCAGTTATATCGGTTTTTAGCTTTATATTGACTGCTTTCTCAAGTTGCTCCTCGTTTGGTTTCCTAGGAGAATACCCATCCCAAATTGGAGGCGGACACTTGTTATAGCTAACAGTCGATTTCTTACCACAATCTTTCTTCTTCTTTTGCTTCTCGTCTTGAAAAGCTTCCATTCCTGCAACAGTTGGGTAAATACGATCAATGAGATAATCAGAACTAGAATAGCTAAGCAATAAACGTCTAATCCTCTCATTTTCGATCTTCTCGGTCTCCAACTCTTGCTTCCACTTAGCACTCTCTTCGATGTAGAAGTTTATCGCCTTTTGCTTTGACATCATGACTGCATTCATCATCGTCAGTGCTTGTTCTTTTACTGAGTTTGTCTTTTGGAGACCAGTTACTGTTTTGTTCAAGACATCGTACGATTCTTTCACGTAGTTGAGGTTGAACAGTAACTGCTCCTTCTTCTTCTCGTACTCAGCTATAATGTCGTCTTTTGCTGCACATTCCTTGCAAGCTTCCAAACATTTCTCGCAAGGCTTGACGACTTCAACAATCTTCTCAACTTCGATTGTTTTTACAACTTCAATCACTTTTTCAGCTTCAGTCACCTTTTCTTCTTCTTTCTCAACTTCGGTAATCTTCTCAGCAACACTTTCAGCATTTTGAATATCACCTTCAGTTTTCGCTTGTTGTTCTTTAGCAGTTCTTTTCTCTTTCAGTTTTTCCATGCGATCTGCAAAATAGAAATGAAAACTTTTAGGAGAAAGATGAGATTTAGCAACATTAATATGTTTCTCTTCCTCATCATCACTGCTACTGTGATCTGGTGATTGATCAAACTGTACAGATTTTTCAGAATCAGCATCTGATACACCAGAATCAGACGGTGTTTGATCAAATACAACTGCTTTTTCTAAAATAACCTCATTCTATACACTCTCACATGAACTTTGTAAACTTTCATCTGAACCTTCTGAAATATCTCCAGATTTTTCTGAAAATTCATCAGTACTTTCTGAATTTTTATCAGATGTAACAGACTTTTCATTCTCACTAGTTACATTCACTCCAATAGATTTCATTCAAGTAGCAAACAAATCTGGCTCTCTGACAATCTTGGCAATGAATGCTTTGAACTCTCCCTTCTCATCAACAAACATATCCCAACTAAAACCTTCAGGTAGTTTCTCATCATCTTGATCAATTATGCGTGCTGCTTTGCCATCAGATGATATGTAATCACTCCAGCTGAAGTCCACTACACATGCTCTCTTGGGGTCTCCAATCTTTCTACCATGAGCTGTCTGTGGTTCTTGAGATTGACCAACTTGCTGATAGATAGCTTTCCGGTAGTAGTCGTCTTTTCCAAATGGATTCTGTGCACCGCTAGCTTCTCTTCCCTTGCATTCACGTTTGAAATGGCCTTTCTCCCTGCATCTAAAACAAGTAACTTTAGATTTATCAAAATCTAAAGTAGATACATGAGCATCAAGGAAATCATTTCTTCCGGTAATTTCTTTAAACTTCTCAGCACGTCGAAGAACACTTGCAAGACACCATTTGATATCCATGAGTTCCATTTCTTCGGCATCTATTTGATCGTAATCCTCTTTGGTAAGCATAGGATTTCCGATCCGACCAGCAACAAGACCTTCATAGGATAACAATACAGAACCAAGAAGCGCCATGTGGTCTTTCGCAGTGTCTTCTGAAAAGCTTTGACCTTCTGGAAGGTTGAGAGCTATGTTGCACTGAATAACATATCCATTTCCTGTCTTTGTTCCCTGAGACTGAAAACTTGTCTTTGACTCTTTGGGATTGACACTCGGAAATGATGAGAACCCACTACTACTGTTGTTCAAACCCTGATCAGCTTTTTCAGATGAATCCCCAGCACTGAACGCAGTTTGGATTTTCGGACTTTTCTCAGCTTTAGGAACCGAAATACTACCTTTGTAGTACATTTTCACATCCTGTTGACCACTCGGACTGTTCATCCTAGCGATCTTCTGCTGTTCCAGATTCTGACTCTCGATCTTTTCGATAAACTGTCCAATTGTTAATCCATCATAAACACCGGTATTCTTCAAAATCATCAAATACGTTCCCCACTCTTTCTGAGGTAACGCATCAGCCAACTTATCCACATACTCTTCACGACTTTTATCAACACCAATCATTGTCAATGATCGCACTAAGTGACAGTATATTTCAATCAGCTTCTTAGTATCCTCTCCTGGTAAGCTGCTAAAAAGATCAAACTCTTTCCTAAGCAATGCCTTTTTGCTTTTAATCATACTCTCACTTCCCTCGAATTTGACTTTAAGAGCATCCCATATCGACTTAGCAGTTTTGTCGTGCTGTAGCAAAATGAATATATCTTCTTTGATCGCTTGCTGCAACAAACTGATCATCATCTTCTCGGCTTTATACATCACCCGTTCCTGATCTGTGAATTCGGATATCTGTTTGATAACATTTACCTCTGTTCTCGGTAACACATACTTCTTTAAGATACATTCCCATGATCTAAGATGATTTGCTTGAACCCAGTTTTCAAATCTATCCTTCCACCCGTAGTATTCTTCGATACTCATCAATTTCGGGGGCTTTTGGGTTGTTCCCGTCTCATTCTCTAAATTCATGGCCTGAGCAATCGCAGCTGGGCTTGACGGTGTTGCAAATGCGTTGTAAAACTCGGTATCCATGTTTGGGTATTGAAGAATTTCTCAAACAATCTTTCACACGAACTTATTTTCCTCGTAACACAATAATACCTGACACACAAACAAACAAACAAACAACAATCAGTTTATAGATTTTTCAATTAACAGGATAAAACTGGTACTCGAACTGGTGAATATTTTGTGTGGACAGAAGGTTGACACACTGTGCGGACTGATATGACTTGGATCAGTTTCAAACAATCAGACTCAGTACTTGTGAACTGATGGACTTTCGGACGACTTGATGAATATTCGACCTGATGGACTTTTGACAATTGTGAACTCCAAACCGTACGAACTAGAACCGACTTTCAAGCAAATTTGACCTTTCCAACTAAATGACCTCGTGAATAATACACGTGATGAAAACAACCTGTTTAATCCTTCAAATCTTGACAATAACACAAATGAAATCAAGTTTGTTTTGTCACTTATATGGCCGACAATTATAATACCCAAAATAAATCTGAATGGACCTCTAAGTGGCGGCAACTTTTATTAACCAACAGCTTCTTATTCAACCTCTAAGGGGGGCGGCAACTTGACTATGATTGGGCCTTTAATATGTACCAATCACACGGGCCGTTAACTAACACCAATTGTTGGGCCGATGAACCTTTTCACATGCACTATCAAGTGGACACAAGATATGAAATTACTTTGTCAGGCTTGTTTGTATTAAATGATCATTGGGCCGTTAAATCTACTAATGATAACACTTGATGATTGGACCGCTAATATGACCATCAACAAAAACAATTTCAAATTCAATATAACAAGAAGCTAATTGGACCTCAAAACCCACTATGCTGACAACATAATCTCATCATTCAGCCGTATACATCACTAGCTGACATTTATCTCATGGGCTCCAAAAATCCATTAAATCAAAAATCTTGATTGGGCCGCAACATATAGTGGAATGACAACACTGACAAATTCGACAACTTAAGTCAACAACACATGCAAGTCTTTTGTTATCAAAATTACTTTTCCCGACAACTGCTGATCAATATACATGAGACGATGGCGTTTAACATTCATAAGCAGCCACCAAACATTCACTTGATTCAATGAAAATCACATGCATATCTTGAATAACACACTAATATCACATGCAAACTTTGAACAAAGCAATTATGTGACCGACTTGTGAATTATCCAACAAACTGACACCTCGAATTCAATGAACTATCATGTGATCTTGTTAAATGATTCACACAACTCGATGAACCTTTTCAAACGGTGTAGATAATTTCAAACGGAACAGTCGGTTTTCAAACGATGATTCAAACAGAAGTGATGTTTCAAACGATTGGAAGCATATTTCAAACGACAGAATCTCTTTTCAAACGATAGACAACAGTTTCAAACGATAAGTTGGCAGTTTCAAACGGTCAGTCACTGATACGTTCAAACGGACATCAGTTTTCACACCATTTTTATCACTTTTACTTTGAGATTAGGTCCGATATTCTCAAGGATTTGATAATACACAATTACGCACACAATGTAAAAGTTTCAGCCGATTTTAACCGTGAAAAGTATCAACTTTATGAAAGAAGGTGTAGAAAATCAGATTTTCATGCTGAATATGGCAAGAACTCCTCGTCCTGAGCTTTGATACCACTTGTAGGGTCGGTTTCGACCTGAATGAGTCGTTCGGAAGAGCTCTCATACGTTTCAGAGGCGGAAACTAAGAAACGCACTAGAAAAACAACTTGAAATACACTTTAATCCTCTTTTATATTCAATTGACAATGTTTAAAGTGAGAGGAAATACCGGCAGCACCTCGGTATCAACTTGCCTGACCGTTACAAATGAACTTGACAACAACCTATTTATAGTATAAGCCCTATCCGTTTGAACATACTCAAACGGTTACACATTTCAAACGACACAACCTTTCAAACGGCCAACTGTTCAAACGGCCTACTTTAACTCAAACGGTCAACATGAATATTATACAATTCAAACGGTTTGACTCTAATATCATTGGTCCATCAAATGGCAAGCTTTCATTGGACCAAACATCTTTCGTCCTATATGAGATGATGCGATGATGATGTAATCATTGTGATGTCATCATCAAAGATGATGACATATGCATGATCAAATCCGCAACAAACCCGAGGCTCGATATTAAGACGAAGACGACAGATGACTGCACCAACAATAGACTGAACAGAAGCCTGGGCACGGCCCCGTGTCCGCTGGACACGACCCCGTGCCCGTCTGACAATCTCTCTCCTCATTAATTGTAATTCGCAATTACAATTAATGCGCCTGCAGTACTTTCGCCACGCCCCCGTGTTCACTGGGCACGGCCCCGTGGTGGGCAATAGAAGCTTCTATAGGTTTGTCTTATCTGCTGCTTCTTCGGCACGGCCCCGTGGTGGCTGAGCACGGGGCGTGTTCAGTCTTCTGCCTTCTCTGTTTTGCTTAGGAGGATGCTGTCGAGGGGTCGGGCAATCCACTTATGTTCCTTTTCTTGTATTTATGTTAGATTTAGCTGCCTTTTTGCTTCTTTTGTTAATTTGAGCTCATTTAATCCTGAAAATACAAAAGGAAGACAAAAACACTCTTTTTCCAACATTAGTACTTAAAAAGGGTTAGTTTTATGCCTCATTTGATGTAATTTATATGTTGCATTTTACACCCATCAAATATCCCCACACTTGAATTTTTGCTTGTCCTCAAGCAAGACTCTTTAATATGTGGCTTACACTCCCAAATGGAATGGGTAGAAGAGAAGGTTTTGGGCTTGTCTTGAGTGTCGGGAATCCAAGATCTTTATTGGGTTTTATTTTTATACTATTTACAATCCTATTCGTTATGATTTATTTAGAACGTTTCATAAGAGAAATTACTTATTTGGGCATAACATGCCTCTTTAAAATTTCATTTATATACAAGTTCACATACCTCACGGGGGATCACTCAACACTCGACCGAAGGTGTATTTTTAGTGAATCACTCGAGAGCGGCATGGAACTTACTCCTACCATAAGCTTGCCAAGCAATCAATCCTCCTCCTTTTTAACTATATACCTTTGTAAATATCAAGAGGACTTTTTTTTTTGGGGGAAGGGTTAGGCTTGGGTTAAAGGTAGGTGGTTGGGTTAGTGGTTAGTAGAAAAGGGCGAAAGGCGTAAAAAGCGTCGGTTTTCATAAGACTTTTTTTTAATGAAGCAATTTTTCAAACAAAGTTCTTTTTGACAACCTTGTTTGTTTATTTCTTTTGGCTTCATTATTATCATCATTTTTCTCTCTGTTTTTTTTTTTTTTTGATAAGGAAGTCAAAAGAAAAACCGCGCTTTGTTACTAAAATAAAGGGTTTAAAATGAAAAAGGGGTTTTGGTGGGAAAAAGGGTGTTTGTTTTGGGTTAAGAAATGAAAAGGTTTAGGCTCAAAGGGGTTAACTAGGGGGATTTTGGGTAGGTGGTAAAAAAAATGAAAAATAATGGTGTAGAAAGAAAAAGGGTTAGTCCTAATGCCTCCATCATTTACTTACTTGGGTTTAAGTTGGTAAGGACCGGGAATGAATTATTGTGGCAAGTTCTAGAGTCGTAAGAAACCAAGCGGCTATTCACACAAGAACCGAAAAATGAGCATTTAGTGTAAAGATATGTATGTGTATGCTCAATAAAGGCTCAAAACTCACTTTTGTGGGAAAAGGGTTTATAATGTGATCAAGTGTATATAATTAAATTTTAACTAGATTTGTCATGCCTTTTCATAATTTTCTTATGTTGGTTCTTTTTATCGCGACGCTATCGGCTGTAAATTTGCGAAAATATAACCTTTTTAGAACTTGTTATTCCCAAATTAAACCAAGACAAGTAAAAAAAACGAAAAGTTTTTGAAAAAATTTGGGGTGATTAGCGGTTCCAATAGAGTTTTGTGTAAGGCTTGTTAATAGGACTTGCAAAATTCAAGGTTTTAGCACCCCCCCCCCACACCTAAAATTACACATTGTCCTCAATGTGTCCCAAAAATAAGTTTTTTCGGTTGATTAAAATGTGTAAAAGTGGGTTAAAAACAAGATTTTATGGTACTGGGTAGCTGAACACGGGGTGGTGTTGGCTGAGCACGGCCCTATGTCCAGACTGCCAGTACCAAAAGTAAACAGAAGGCTGGGCACGGGGGCGTGTTCAATGAGCACGGCCCTGTGTCCAGGTACCTGAACTGGGCATTTCTACAGATTTTTGGGCACGGGGGCGTGTTGGGTTGAGCACGACCCCCTGCTGAACTTGCTGTAATGAAGAAAAATTGTCGAGAGGCTCTGTTTTTGTGTATGGGGTGTTGGTTCAAGCTTCCCTTAGTATCCTTCACCATCCCGAGTGTGTTTTATTCCTGCAAATTAAAACTAAACTAGAAAGCATAAAAGTTAAACTAATCTAAACTAAGGATAGTTCCGCGGAATGCCTCCGTGGTGTGCCACATTTATAATGGTCCTTGGCTAGACCCTCCTTATCGGGTGGTTCTGGCTTATCTTCAATTAGGGGGTCATTATTGCCAAAATGATATTTCATTGAGCGCTCAAGATCTATGCTCCTTTTGAAGCCCCTAATTGAAGAGGTAGATGGTTGTACTTCCGGTTTTTCAAAGCTTCATGAGTTTTTACAAAAGGTCGTCCCAACACTAGAGGAGCGTCATCAAGGATGACAAAGTCGGTTGGGATTACCATTTGATTTGTTTGAACTAAAACATCCTCAACTACACCGATTGATTTTATTACTTTCCGATTGGATAGAAAAATGGGTATTTGAAGTGGAGAAAAATCACTAATACTTAATTTTTCAAAAATGTAATTAGGCATTATGTTAACACAAAGATCTTTATCAATGGTGACATTACTAATAAATGAATTTTGAAAGAAACCTGGAACCGGTGTAATGTTAATTTCAAAAGGATCTTCTTTTATTAGTGAAGTTTGATCGTTAGTTAACTTAACACTTACCATTTCCTCAATTTTAGTGTTAGTGTTTAACTCTTTTAAAACTTAGCATGAGTAGTTACTAAACAATGGTTTTCGAAAGAAGGTGACAAGAGATTAATTTCTTCAAAATTAGACTCTTCTTGAATTTTAACATTATCGGCCTCACCACTCTCGTTGTTTAGCTCATGTGTCGGTTTTTCACTTATTTTTCTTCCATTTTTAATTCCTCAATTATCGTTTCTTCCTTTTTTAATTCTTCTCTTGCGCGGGACTCCTCTTCCCTTGCGCGAGATTCTTTTATGCATCTTTCGATAAATTTGAGTTTTTCTATTATCCTATCGGCTATGTCGGTGATAGAGTAAGGATCAGGATCCTCATGGCTTGATTCTGGTTGCTCGATCCTTGGTTCCTCATAGTACCCATATGAAGAAGATGGTTCATACCATTGTTCTTCATGATAAGTATATGATGAATAAGGGTCGAAACTTTGTTCTTCATAGTACTCATATGAGGTGGGTTGTTCACGCCATGGTTCCTCATAATAAGCGTATGAAGGTGGTGGCTCATATATTGACTCTTCAAAGTATGAGTATGAAGGCTCATACCTTTGGTCTTCATAGGAAGTGTATGAAGTCGATGGCTCGTACCTGGGCTCCTCATAATAGTTGTATGAAGCGTATGGTTGAAACAAGTTACAATATTGTATCGAGTGCGGGTTACCACACTTAGTGCAATAGTCTCTCATGTAATCATCCTCCTCATAGGTGTAGTTGTAACCTCCTAAGTATTGATCCATAGGGATCACTCAACAGACCACAACTGAGTCTCGGGACCAGAAAACAAAAATAAAGACGGAAACAGAGGCTGGACACGGCCCCGTGTTAGATGAACACGACCCCGTGTTCAGGGTCTGTATCTGGGCGTTTTTAATTAAAGTTACTGGTCTCGTTGGACACGGGGGCGTGTTCAGTGAGCACGACCCCGTGTTCAGACTCTGTATCTGGGTATCTAACTAAAAATATGCAGCACGGGGGCGTGTTCAGTGAGCACGGCCCCGTGTTCAGGCTATTGTAAATGCAAACTAAACTAAAATGCAGAAAAATGTGCGCGCGTTTTAAAAAGGTTTTGAAAAACTAATTAGGTCGTCGATTTTAAGCTTTCTTAAAATCCTTGTATCCCCGGCAGCGACGCCAAAAACTTGATGCGTGTCAGTGTGTATATGTTTTAAATGTATATTTTAAGACCTTTTACACTTTTAGCCAAGTTTTATATTTATAAAACACGATATTTACTAACACTAAACACACATATGGGCAAGTGCACCCATCGTGGACGTAGTATAGTGTTGGTAAGATACCGAGGTCGTCCAAGGACACAAGAGCTTTTAGTACCGATTTATCCTCAACGTCTAACCAAATCAAAATGTTAGAAAAGATTTTTAAACTAAGAAAATAAAACTAACTAAATGCTGAAAAATAAAATAAAAATAAAAAAACAGATAGACAAGATGAATCACTTGGATCCGACTCGTGTATTAGTATAACCTTTGATTATTTTCGCACTTTTGCACTTGTTTAAGAGATTATCTTAGTTATTGTAGTAGGCCCCTCTTTTAAAGGCGACGTTACCCTCAACCCAGTAGTTTGAGTCAGCAAGGATACAATCCTAAAGGGTCGGATTATTGAAAGATAATGAATTACGTTATTAATGCAAATTATGGTAGGCCCCTCTTTTGGAGGTGACGTTATCCTCGACTAAGTAGTCTGAGTCAGCAGAGATACAGTCCTAAATAGCCGGGTTATAGTATTAATAGTAGTTAACTTATGAGGGGGTCAAAGAGTTTGGATCCCCACCATCCAATATCTTTGGGTATTGAAGGAGATCCTACTAAATTTGACCCAGGTCCCTTGCAGGACCTCTAAACGCTGAACAAGGGCAAGACCCTTACCAAACCATTCCCTTAACCCCCGACCAGGTAGCCAACATACCTCCATATAGACCGTGGAGATATGAATGGTGAAAATCTTTTATTTTATATAGACAGTAAAATAATGCCAAGACACCACGGACAAACGATAAGGAAGAATCACCAACAACATAAGCAACTAGTTATTAAAGTCATTAATACAAAACAAAATAAAAAGTGCAAAAGATTAAAAATAAAAAGTATTATACTAAACACTTGTCTTCACCAAGTGATGAAAGAGACTTAGGCAAACATGGCCTTGATTGTCAAGAACTCTTACGATCAATCTTGGATCCCGAGACGACTCACACACTCTATGATGGACAATGGATGATGGTGGTGGATGATGGTGTTGTGATGGTGGTGGGTGGTGGATGAAGTGTGAGAGAGGTGGTGTGGCAAGGGATGAGTTGCAATGAAACCAAGCACTCCTATTTATAGGCTGAACTGAAGCCTGGGCACGGCCCCGTGTGCGCTGGACACGGCCCCGTGCCCGTCTGACAATCTCTCTCCTCATTAATTGTAATTCGCAATTACAATTAATGCGCATGCAGTACTTTCGCCACGCCCCCGTGTTCACTGGGCACGACCCCGTGGTGGGTAATAGAAGCTTCTATAGGTTTGTCTTATCTGCTGCTTCTTGGGCACGGCCCCGTGCTGGCTGAGTACGGGGCGTGTTCAGTCTTCTGCTTTCTCTGTTTTGCTTGGGAGGATGCTGTCGAGGGGTCGGTGTGACATCTGTGCTTGTGATATCATTTTACAAACTCTGAACAATACAATGTTAATAAAACAGTGTGTTTTGATCCCAATGTTTGTCATTTATGTTTGGTTTTGTGCCCATGTTGATTTTTGATCGATTTTTGAACTCTATATCGTTTTCTAGAAAGTTATACGCAAACTGATGCGTAAACACGATCAGTTTAACGCAACAAACACTCCGGAACATCATCATAAACTTAACATACCTTAAATAACCTTTACATAACTTAGAAATAAGTTTTAAAGGCTTTGGTATGGCAAAAACAAGTTTATTCGCTCTCAGGGACTATTTGCGTCAACTTGCGAAAGTCTGCCGTTTCGTAAGGCAACGTACAGTCTGGAACTTGATCATAAGTTAAACATACCATAAATAACCTAAACATGGCTTGGAAATAAGCTTTGATAGGTTCGGTGTGCAAAAACATGCTTACATGATCTTACAGGGACTAAAAGTATCAAAAACGACGTAAGTTTGCATTTTCGCGCATATCTTAAGTTCTGGACACATCTGGACATCCAAAATTTTTGTACACACTAAAATATTTTTATTTTAGTGATTCGGATGCGAAAACACCATTCGTCGCGCATTTTGGATCGTACACGCGTCCGTTTGAGTTCCGTCGTAATTAACCGAACAACGCGATCGTACGACCAAACGAACCGACATCCGAGATGTTTTCGAGCATGTTTTGAGTCCCCTATACTTTAACTTCATTTTAGAGCCTTGAAATGAGGTTAACGGAGGTTAAAAACGTCAAAAACAAGCTTAAACACGTGCAGGGACCATTTCTGTCATTTTTGAAACTTTGCTGAATCTGATACATGGTAGCGTAGCGCGAGCACCTACTGCCTATGCCGTCGCGCTACGCGAGCATCACATCTGGGCAGAAAGTGTGATTTCAGCAACAGTTTGTAAATTCAGGGGCCAATCTTGCAATTTCTTTGTGTGGTAACCAAGTTACCACGTCTCCAAGGCTTTGCACCTGCTCCTAACAAATGTATGGTTGTGATTTCATGCTTAATGACTAAGAAAAACACTTGGAGTGATCTTGTTCTTCATGTCCAACTATAAATACCATGCTCCATCAACTCATTTCTTTGCTCATTCACTCATTCCTCTCTTCACATCTGCTTTGGAGCTCTCTCTCAAGCATTTGGGACTTTGTCTTCTTGTAGAAAAGATAGCAAGGACCTTAAGTGAGCTTCTTTCATTCTTTTTATTTCCTTTTTCCTTATGTAGTGCAGAAAATCAAACGTTTGGCCAACAGTTTGACTTTCGGTTTGACCATCAATTGGTCAAGTCGAAGTTCAATTGAACTTTGAAACGTGATTGTAATCACGATAGTTATAATCCTTCGTGATTATAGCCGCTGATTACCACGTTAGCTAGTTGTAGTGTCGAGTCAAAGTTTCGGTCAACATGCGTTTTAGCACGCATTTTGCAACGAAACTACTTTAGGGTATCAAAACACTTTGTTTTGATACCAAATCAGTAGGTTAGACATGTTTTGACATGTCTAACTCGACACTATTAGTTTGTGCTTGTTTAGGGTCGTAAGTTAAGCGGTATAAACAACCGCTTACACTTTCAAACCCGACCCGTTTGGTCGATCTTTAGGATCCGACCAAGTTTAGTTAATGATCATAGTTTCATAGGGAATAACCACTGAGGTTATAACCTTATGATCACCTAGGATTGGTTAGTCATATGCTTGTTAGCTTGTATGCCCATAGGAAATGACCAAAATGCCCTTTTGAAGCATAAATCCGTATTTTGATTATGTGAACATAATTTTGACATGTAATCTGATTTAGTAACATGTTTAGGGATAATTGGGCATGTAAGACTTGACATAGCACATAGTTAACCATCCGATCATAGTTTTACGCTAACGACGCCTTATAATAGCTTATGTTACCATAATGTGTCGAAACGGGTCAAAAGCACTTAGGTAGGCCTTCCAATCAGAATGTTGGGACTAATAAATCATACCATATGAGTTCAATTACTCATTTGATTTATAGAACCTCATTCTATCCTATCTCCCGATTTAGGAGCCGATTATTAACATAGTTACCTATACTAGGTGCCGGTTGATTCTGTGACCCTTGGAGCTTAAATTGGTCTTATTCTCAAGACTAATTAGCAATCCCAAGTGAGTACATAGTTCCCCTCTTTTACCGTTTTCAAATATTTTGGGGTGATACACATGTACATACATGTTACTTTTGTGTATTTCATGCTTTTATGACATAAACATGCTAGTTTCACCTAGTACATATATAGTACATGCTTTCCATTGTGTTTTGCTATGTATGTCAAGCATGCTAGCACATTGATTTGTTACACATTTGTTGCATATGTTTACTTAGCATATGTAGCACATTGTTTTACATGATGTTTCTGCTATGTATGTTTACTGAGCATGCTAGCACATTGCTTTTACATGAACATTTCTACTAGGCATGTTTACTTAACATTCCTAGTACATGGTTTTCAAATGCTACATTGGTTATGACATTTGGTATGTTCAATCGGGACAATAATACATTCATTAACATTAGCTACGCCGCTCGGACTTATGTAATGGTACCATAGGAATTGACAACTCCCGTTTCCGACTTCCTGGGTTTGTTTGGAAGTTGGGGATGACAGAATCCGACTACATAACTTTAGATGAACCTTTAATTCGTTTAAGGGTTTGTCGCCACAGTCTCAAGGCTTGAATGTATGCGATTAACATTACTGCATAAATGTTTGTAATCATAAAGCATTGTTTTTTCTGCAAAGCATAACATTTGATTTAAACTTAGGTTTATTAAAAAACATGTTTTGTACATTTTCTATGGGGTTGAGTAACTTCTAGTTATTCACCATACATGACATTTGTTTTCACATTAGACATCATTACATAGTTAAGTAGATGATTTCCTACTTGCTATACATTTCATTGGTTTTACATGATACACATGACATTGTACATGGTTTACACATACACATATTGACATGGAACAAGACATTTTGGTTGGTTATTGATAAGTGACTTATGTAACGGGGCTATGTGTTATATGATAAAAGCATGGTGGATACGCCGCTGGTACTTCCTATATATAAGTGCTTTTATCGTATTATACATCGTTGCGTTATATAAACCACTTGGACAAGACATGAAACATTTTATACAAAAACATGACATTGTTTTACAAATTACACATTTTTATACAAACTCATTTTCACTTGGATATTTATTTAACCATGCATTATCATTTCATCATCATTTGATTTTCATTGATTTTCACATGGTTTTACAAAGGAAAACATTTTACAAGGTTCATGACTACATTTTATTAAACTCTCCTTTCAAATACAAGTCATGAATCTGCATAAACAAAACCTATGTATCTCACAGGCATTTTTATGCTGACGTACCTATTTTTACATGTGTTTCAGGTGCTTATGCATGATGATGCTTGTGCTTCACTTAGGCGGACTCGGGCCTTAGTGACTTAAAAGACAGTTATTATGTTAGTTTAGTTTGAACTCAAAGACAATGTAACTTTAAATTTTAATAATACATAACTTTATTTGCCATGGTTGTTGAAACAATAATTCTGTCGCCACTCACCTCCCCGGCGTTTCCGCCGCGGTTTGTTGTTTTACGCGGCCGGGGTGTGACAGAAGAGTTGGTATCAGAGCCAATGGTTATAGGGAATTAGGTTATTAGCAATGCTTTGACCTAGACTATAACTTTCTAGGACCCTAACACAAGTTTACTTGTGTTTAGATTTTAAAACAATACCCGTCACCTATCCTTAGGTGATTACCAAAACTTGAACACAATATTCCAAAAGGATTTTGAAATCAATCATCTATCCTTAGATGATTTCTTTTTGGCCTCGTGCCTTCCAATTTTTCAAAATCTCGTCAAAGTTTTGGGTCTAAATAATGTGAACACGTGCAAACTGGAAGAGTGAATGCCTGTACCCTGAGTTTTCTGTCTAAGGCTAGAGTGTTCGTACAAATCCGCAGTATCGGACCAGTCACTCTTACCTGGGAACTCTTGGGGTGAGTGTTCACTTATAGGCGAGCATGTCTTCGCGATACATTATTATGACTCATTTACTTTGATTTGTCACTGTGTGTTGTTTGTTTGCTTTGTGGTAACAAACAAATGACCACCTTCCTTGCTTTTTGTCAATTTTATTGTTATCTCATCTTTTCATCACATCATCTCACTCGTTTTCTCTCATGTTTCCTCTTTTAGAATGCCTCCTCGACGTAACGTTCCCCAACCTGATGCCGAACTGGCAGCTATTATAGCACAGCAGATGGCTGCTATGGTACCTGGTCTCATAACTCAAATAAACCAAGCCACCAATAACAATGTTAATGCACCTGCTCCGTGCAACTTTAAACAGTTTAACTCGGCTAAACCGCTCAAGTTTAGTGGTACTGAAGGAGCAACTGGGCTTCTCCAGTGGTTTGAGAGTCTTGAGAGCACGTTTCGCCATGTTCAGTGTCCGAACAACCGTAAGGTCGAGTTTGCTTCGAGTGTATTCCAGAAGAGGGCTCTTACCTGGTGGAATGGGGTAATGAGAGATAGAGGTGCTGATGTTGCTTTGGGTCAAACTTGGGAGGAACTCAAGACTCTCATGATGAGGGAATTTTGTCCTCGACATGAGCAGAGGGCACTCGAAGATGAGTTCAATGATCTGAAGCAAGTCAGTGGTGAACAACGGGCTTACACTGACAGATATGAGGAGTTAAGCTTGCTCTGTCCGACTATGGTCACGCCTTTGGATAAGGCTATTGAGAGGTACATAGACGGTTTGCCAGATCCTGTTCAGGATATTGTAACTGGCAGTCACCCTACTACCATCCGACAGGCCATTGAGCTTGCTGCTACCCTTACTGAATCCCAAATCAAGAAGGGTAAACTCCACAGGAAAGGTGACAAGCAACAGAAACAGTCTGATAGCGCCAAGGAGAGTAAAGGCAAGAAGGCTGCTGAGTCTTCAAAGAAATCTAGGAAGCGTAAGGCTTCCAAGAATTTCGCGGTCACTGCTCAGACTAACCAGGCTGCTACCAATCGGGCAGCACAGAATCAGGCTGCACAACCTGCTGCCAAGAGGCAGTATGCGGGAAATGCACCTCTGTGCAACAGATGTAACAGTCACCACCAGCCACAGATGCAATGCCGTATCTGCACGATTTGTGGCAAGTCTGGTCATCTTGCAAACACCTGCCGCTTTGCTCCTAATCAGAATCAGGCAGCTCAAAACCCAGCAGTGCAAAACCCTGCCCAGAATCCTGCACGACCTCACTTTCCGTCTGGTTCATGTTTCAACTGTGGGGATCTGACCCACTATAGGAACAATTGCCCGAGGTTGGCAAATGCAAATCAGGCACCAGCTCGTGGTAGAGCTTTTAATCTGAATGCAAATGAGGCGCGTGCGGATAACGAAGTGGTGAACGGTACGTTCCTTGTTAACAACCATCCTGCTTCTGTTCTATTTGATTCGGGTGCCGATAAGAGTTTTGTGTCCTTAGCATTTGAGCCTTTGCTTGCGATGACTAGAACAAAACTAGGAAAGCCCTTGACAGTAGAAGTAGCTAGTGGTGAACCTGTTGTCCTCGACTCGGTTCTTCGAAATTGCCAGTTGAATCTCGATAACAATCTTTTCCCTATCGACCTCACACCAATGCAACTTGGGAGCTTCGACATTATAGTAGGAATGGATTGGTTATCCAAGTACCATGCAGAGGTGGTATGTTTTGAGAAGTTGGTTCGTATACCGCTTTCGACTGGTGAGATCTTAGAAGTTCATGGGGAGAAACCCGTTAAACTCATGTCATGTACCCAAGCCCGCAAATATCTACGCAAGAAATATGTTGCTTTCTTAGCACATGTCGTAGAGGATAAAGGCAAGGGTAAGACAATCCAAGATATCCCCGTTGTTCGGGATTATCCAGAGGTATTTCCTGAAGAATTACCTGGTTTACCCCCTGTGCGCCAAGTTGAGTTCCGCATTGATCTTGTACCTGGTGCAAATCCCATTGCTAAATCACCTTATCGTCTTGCACCGTTTGAGATGCAAGAGTTGTCTAAGCAGCTTCAGGAGCTATCTGACAAAGGATTCATCCGTCCAAGCTTTTCAGCTTGGGGTGCTCCTGTCCTATTTGTGAAAAAGAAAGATGGATCTTTTAGGATGTGTATCGATTACCGTGAGCTTAACAAGCTTACCATCAAGAATCGATATCCCCTACCTCGCATTGATGATCTCTTTGATCAGCTACAGGGTGCTATATGCTTTTCAAAGATTGATCTACGTTCTGGGTATCATCAACTTCGAGTTCTCGAAGAAGATATTCCCAAGACAGCTTTCCGTACTCGATATGGTCATTATGAGTTTACTGTTATGCCTTTCGGTTTAACAAATGCTCCTGCTGTTTTCATGGACTTGATGAATAGGGTTTGTAAGCCTTATTTGGACAAGTTCATTATCGTCTTCATTGATGATATTTTGATCTATTCTAAGACTCGAGCTGATCATTAACAACATCTTCGTCTTACAATGGAGCTTCTAAAGAAAGAACAGCTTTTCGCCAAATTCTCCAAGTGCGAATTCTGGCTTAAGGAAGTTCAATTTTTGGGGCACATCGTCAACGAACAAGGTATTCATGTAGATCCCGCCAAAATCAGTGCGATTAAGGACTGGGATACTCCTACTACTCCTACCGAGGTTCGTTCATTTCTTGGTCTAGCGGGTTACTACCGCCGTTTCATAGAAAACTTCTCCAAGATTGCGGTTCCTCTCACTGCTTTAACTCAGAAAGGCAAACCTTTTGAGTGGGGATCCAAACAGGAAGAAGCTTTCCAGACCTTGAAACAGAAGCTTTGTGATGCACCTATTCTATCTTTGCCCGAGGGTAACGACGACTTTGTCGTGTACTGTGATGCATCCAATTTAGGTCTTGGCTGTGTTCTTATGCAAAGAAACAAAGTTATAGCCTATGCATCAAGACAGCTGAAAGTGCATGAGAAGAACTACACCACTCATGATCTTGAGTTAGGTGCAGTAGTCTTTGCTCTCAAAATCTGGAGACACTACCTTTACGGTACAAAGTGTGTAGTGTTTACTGACCACAAGAGTCTCCAACATATCTTCAATCAGAAAGAACTAAACATGAGGCAACGACGTTGGGTTGAACTCCTAAACGACTACGATTGCGAAATTCGCTACCATCCTGGTAAAGCGAATGTCGTGGCTGACGCATTAAGTTGTAAGGAACGTGTCAAGCTTCACTATGTTCAGGTTCGATCTGACATTCAATCTCGCATAATTCAGGCTCAACATACTTGTGTTGCACAAGACTTGATGGGCAAAGAGTTACCCTATCATACTAATCCTGAGCTTGAACTGAGAGATTTTGGGATTTTCTATTACATGGGCCGTTTGTGGGTCCCAAGCATAGACAATCTTCGCACCTTGCTTATGGATGAAGCTCACAAGTCTCGTTATTCTATTCATCCTGGTGCAGACAAAATGTATAAGGATCTTCGAACCCAGTACTGGTGGCCGGGTATGAAGAAAGACATTGCCTTATATGTTTCAAAATGCCTTACTTGTCTTAAGGTTAAGGCAGAACATCAACATCCCTCTGGATTATTAGAGCAACCAGAGATTCCGGTTTGGAAATGGGAAAACATTTCTATGGATCTCATTACCAAGTTACCGCGCACTAAGAAGGGTCATGACGCCATTTGGGTTGTTGTTGATCGTCTTACAAAGTCAGCACACTTCTTGCCAATCCGTGAGAGTCTATCTGCTGACGATCTTGCCAAGATATATGTTGATGAGATTGTATCTCGACATGGTGTTCCTTTGAACATTATATCAGACAGAGATGCTCGATTCTCGTCTCGCTTTTGGAGAACCATGCAATCTGCCATGGGTACTCAACTTCATTTAAGCTCAGCGTACCATCCGCAGACAGATGGTCAATCTGAGAGAACAATCCAGACACTGGAGGATATGCTTAGAGCGTGTGTGATTGACTTTGGTGGTAGTTGGGATTCGCATCTACCTTTGATCGAATTCTCTTACAACAACAGTTATCACTCTAGCATCAATATGGCTCCTTTTGAAGCTTTATACGGTCGAAAATGTAGTTCACCGGTCTGCTGGAATGAGATAGGTGAAGCTCATTCTAGAGACTACAGATAAGGTCAAGAAGATTCGTGAAAACCTTCAGACAGCTAGAAGCCGTCGGAAGTGTTACGCGGATCGACGACGCAAGCCCTTGGAATTCCAAGTTGGTGATCACGTCCTACTCAAGGTATCCCCCTGGAAAGGTGTGATTAGATTTGGGAAGAAAGGAAAACTTGCACCTCGTTATGTTGGACCATTTAAGATCGTTGAAAGAATCGGAAAAGTAGCCTACAGACTTGAGCTACCTCCTGAACTTGGAAATGTTCATCCAACATTCCACGTGTCCAATCTCAGAAAGTGTTTAGCTGATGAGAACCTCCACATACCACTTGATGAAATTCGTGTTGATAATACAATGCACTTCGTTGAGAAACCTGTGGAGATAGTGGACCGTTCGTTTAAGCAGTTGAAAGGCAAGCGGATTAAATTGGTCAAAGTTCGCTGGGAATCTAAACGTGGCCCAGAGTTTACTTGGGAACGTGAAGATCAGATGAAAGCGAAATATCCGCATCTATTCTCACAAGTTTCCTCTAAATAAATTTCGGGACGAAATTTCCTGAAGTAGGGGAGACTGTGACATCTGTGCTTGTGATATCATTTTACAAACTCTGAACAATACAATATTAATAAAACAGTGTGTTTTGATCCCAATGTTTGTCATTTATGTTTGGTTTTGTGCCCATGTTGATTTTTGATCGATTTTTGAACTCTATATCGTTTTCTGGAAAGTTATACGCAAACTGATGCGTAAACACGATCAGTTTAACGCGACAAACACTCTAGAACATCATCATAAACTTAACATACCTTAAATAACCTTTACATAACTTAGAAATAAGTTTTAAAGGCTTTGGTATGGCAAAAACAAGTTTATTCGCTCTCAGGGACTATTTGCGTCAACTTGCGAAAGTCTGCCGTTTCGTAAGGCAACGTACAGTCCGGAACTTGATCATAAGTTAAACATACCATAAATAACCTAAACATGGCTTGGAAATAAGCTTTGATAGGTTCGGTGTGCAAAAACATGCTTACATGATCTTACAGGGACTAAAAGTATCAAAAACGACGTAAGTTTGCATTTTCGCGCATATCTTACGTTCTGGACACATCTGGACATCCAAAATTTTTGTACACACTAAAATATTTTTATTTTAGTGATTCGGATGCGAAAACGCCATTCGTCGCGCATTTTGGATCGTACACGCGTCCGTTTGAGTTCCGTCGTAATTAACCGAACAACGCGATCGTACGACCAAACGAACCGACATCCGAGATGTTTTCGAGCATGTTTTGAGTCCCCTATACTTTAACTTCATTTTAGAGCCTTGAAATGAGGTTAACGGAGGTTAAAAACGTCAAAAACAAGCTTAAACACGTGCAGGGACCATTTCTGTCATTTTTGAAACTTTGCTGAATCTGATACATGGTAGCGTAGCGCGAGCACCTACTGCATATGTCGTCGCGCTACGCGAGCATCACATCTGGGTAGAAAGTGTGTTTTCAGCAACAGTTTGTAAATTCAGGGGCCAATCTTGCAATTTCTTTGTGTGGTAACCAAGTTACCACCTCTCCAAGGCTTTGCACCTGCTCCTAACTAATGTATGGTTGTGATTTCATGCTTAATGACTAAGAAAAACACTTGGAGTGATCTTGTTCTTCATGTCCAACTATAAATACCATGCTCCATCAACTCATTTCTTTGCTCATTCACTCATTCCTCTCTTCACATCTGCTTTGGAGCTCTCTCTCAAGCATTTGGGACTTTGTCTTCTTGTAGAAAAGATAGCAAGGACCTTAAGTGAGCTTCTTTCATTCTTTTTATTTCCTTTTTCCTTATGTAGTGCAGAAAGTCAAACGTTTGGCCAACAGTTTGACTTTCGGTTTTGACCATCAATTGGTCAAGTCAAAGTTCAATTGAACTTTGAAACGTGATTGTAATCACGATAGTTATAATCCTTCGTGATTATAGCCGCTGATTACCACGTTAGCTAGTTGTAGTGTCGAGTCAAAGTTTCGGTCAACATGCGTTTTAGCACGCATTTTGCAACGAAACTACTTTAGGGTATCAAAACACTTTGTTTTGATACCAAATCAGTAGGTTAGACATGTTTTGACATGTCTAACTCGACACTATTAGTTTGTGCTTGTTTAGGGTCGTAAGTTAAGCGGTATAAACAACCGCTTACACTTTCAAACCCGACCCGTTTGGTCGATCTTTAGGATCCGACCAAGTTTAGTTAATGATCATAGTTTCATAGGGAATAACCACTGAGGTTATAACCTTATGATCACCTAGGATTGGTTAGTCATATGCTTGTTAGCTTGTATGCCCATAGGAAATGACCAAAATGCCCTTTTGAAGCATAAATCCGTATTTTGATTATGTGAACATAATTTTGACATGTAATCTGATTTAGTAACATGTTTAGGGATAATTGGGCATGTAAGACTTGACATAGCACATAGTTAACCATCCGATCATAGTTTTACGCTAACGACGCCTTATAACAGCTTATGTTACCATAATGTGTCGAAACGGGTCAAAAGCACTTAGGTAGGCCTTCCAATCAGAATGTTGGGACTAATAAATCATACCATATGAGTTCAATTACTCATTTGATTTATAGAACCTCATTCTATCCTATCTCCCGATTTAGGAGCCGATTATTAACATAGTTACCTATACTAGGTGCCGGTTGATTCCGTGACCCTTGGAGCTTAAATTGGTCTTATTCTCAAGACTAATTAGCAATCCCAAGTGAGTACATAGTTCCCCTCTTTTACCGTTTTCAAATATTTTGGGGTGATACACATGTACATACATGTTACTTTTGTGTATTTCATGCTTTTATGACATAAACATGCTAGTTTCACCTAGTACATATATAGTACATGCTTTCCATTGTGTTTTGCTATGTATGTCAAGCATGCTAGCACATTGATTTGTTACACATTTGTTGCATATGTTTACTTAGCATATGTAGCACATTGTTTTACATGACGTTTCTGCTATGTATGTTTACTAAGCATGCTAGCACATGAACATTTCTACTAGGCATGTTTACTTAACATTCCTAGTACATGGTTTTCACATGCTACATTGGTTATGACATTTGGTATGTTCAATCGGGACAATAATACATTCATTAACATTAGCTACGCCGCTCGGACTTATGTAATGGTACCATAGGAATTAACAACTCCCGTTTCCGACTTCCTGGGTTTGTTTGGAAGTTGGGGATGACAGAATCCGACTACATAACTTTAGATGAACCTTTAATTCGTTTAAGGGTTTGTCGCCACAGTCTCAAGGCTTGAATGTATGCGATTAACATTACTGCATAAATGTTTGTAATCATAAAGCATTGTTTTTTCTGCAAAGCATAACATTTGATTTAAACTTAGGTTTATTAAAAAACATGTTTTGTACATTTTCTATGGGGTTGAGTAACTTCTAGTTATTCACCATACATGACATTTGTTTTCACATTAGACATCATTACATAGTTAAGTAGATGATTTCCTACTTGCTATACATTTCATTGGTTTTACATGATACACATGACATGGTACATGGTTTACACACACACATATTGACATGGAACAAGACATTTTGGTTGGTTATTGATAAGTGACTTATGTAACGGGGCTATGTGTTATATGATAAAAGCATGGTGGATACGCCGCTGGTACTTCCTATATATAAGTGCTTTTATCGTATTATACATCGTTGCGTTATATAAACCACTTGGACAAGACATGAAACATTTTATACAAAAACATGACATTGTTTTACAAATTACACATTTTTATACAAACTCATTTTCACTTGGATATTTATTTAACCATGCATTATCATTTCATCATCATTTGATTTTCATTGATTTTCACATGGTTTTACAAAGGAAAACATTTTACAAGGTTCATGACTACATTTTATTAAACTCTCCTTTCAAATACAAGTCATGAATCTGCATAAACAAAACCTATGTATCTCACAGGCATTTTTATGCTGACGTACCTATTTTTACATGTGTTTCAGGTGCTAATGCATGATGATGCTTGTGCTTCACTTAGGCGGACTCGGGCCTTAGTGACTTAAAAGACAGTTATTATGTTAGTTTAGTTTGAACTCAAAGACAATGTAACTTTAAATTTTAATAATACATAACTTTATTTGCCATGGTTGTTGAAACAATAATTCTGTCGCCACTCACCTCCCCGGCGTTTCCGTCGCGGTTTGTTGTTTTACGCGGCCGGGGTGTGACAGAAGAGTTGGTATCAGAGCCAATGGTTATAGGGAATTAGGTTATTAGCAATGCTTTGACCTAGACTATAACTTTCTAGGACCCTAACACAAGTTTACTTGTGTTTAGATTTTAAAACAATACCCGTCACCTATCCTTAGGTGATTACCAAAACTTGAACACAATATTCCAAAGGATTTTGAAATCAATCATCTATCCTTAGATGATTTTCTTTTTGGCCTCGTGCCTTCCAATTTTTCAAAATCTCGTCAAAGTTTTGGGTCTAAATAATGTGAAACACGTGCAAACTGGAAGAGTGAATGCCTGTACCCTGAGTTTTCTGTCTAAGGCTAGAGTGTTCGTACAAATCCGCAGTATCGGACCAGTCACTCTTACCTGGGAACTCTTGGGGTGAGTGTTCACTTATAGGCGAGCATGTCTTCGCGATACATTATTATGACTCATTTACTTTGATTTGTCACTGTGTGTTGTTTGTTTGCTTTGTGGTAACAAACAAATGACCACCTTCCTTGCTTTTTGTCAATTTTATTGTTATCTCATCTTTTCATCACATCATCTCACTCGTTTTCTCTCATGTTTCCTCTTTTAGAATGCCTCCTCGACGTAACGTTCCCCAACCTGATGCCGAACTGGCAGCTATTATAGCACAGCAGATGGCTGCTATGGTACCTGGTCTCATAACTCAAATAAACCAAGCCACCAATAACAATGTTAATGCACCTGCTCCGTGCAACTTTAAACAGTTTAACTCGGCTAAACCGCTCAAGTTTAGTGGTACTGAAGGAGCAACTGGGCTTCTCCAGTGGTTTGAGAGTCTTGAGAGCACGTTTCGCCATGTTCAGTGTCCGAACAACCGTAAGGTCGAGTTTGCTTCGAGTGTATTCCAGAAGAGGGCTCTTACCTGGTGGAATGGGGTAATGAGAGATAGAGGTGCTGATGTTGGTCTGAGTAAGCAGGGATACAGTCCTCAAAGGGTTGGTTTAAAGTTTTAATAGTAGTTTATAGATAAGGGATTCAAGCTTTTGGCACTTCTCCCGTGGTGGGTAATGCCCGCTCTGACTCGTGAAGTGTTACTAGGCTTGAACCAGGTTCTCGTAGGATCTATACACTAAACGCGACATAAAATTTACCCAGCCACCCTTCTAACCCCCTTCAAGGCAATTAACGGCGCTTTATATAGACCGTAAAGACACGGATATGTGAATCAACAACATATGAAGAATAATTAGATAAATTTCCATCAATATAAAACACTAGTTATTAAAGTTATTAATACATACCCAATTAAAAAGTTGCGAAAAGATAGGAAATCATAAAAGAAAATACAAAAAAGATTTTTCTTCACCAAGTGATGTAAGAGTTTAGCCAAGTATGAACTTTGTTTGACAAAGACTCTTACTATCAATCTGGATCCCGAGACTACTACACACACTCTAAATGATGGAAAATGGATGATGGTGTTGTAGTGGTGGCAAATGAGATAGAAGTGGTTTGCCAATGGATAGTTTAGAATGGAACCAAGCACATCTATCTATAACTGAAATTAGAAGCTTCACCACGGCCCATGCCTGCCTGGCACGGCCCTGTGGTCATCTCTCTCTTCCTCATAACTGCTTGTCAGATCTGTACTAACACGGCCCCGTGTGTCAATGGTACGACACGTGGCCAGTGTACTTGTTGTGCTATCGCAGATCTGAAAATCTTTGAGTTGACCATGACCCATGTTGGTTTAGCACGACCCCGTGCTGGCTGCCAGTTTCTCCTTTGCTGTTGTCTTTTCTTCTACACAGCATCCGGCCTCGTACACGGCCCCGTGTCAAGTCTTCTGATCTTGCTATTCTTGTGGTTTGGATATGAATTGGGCCTTGGCGAGTTGCGTCAATTCCTGCTTCTTTGTATTTATGTTGATTTTTACTATCTTTTGCTCCTTTTGCACATTAAGCTCTTTGACCCTGTAAATTAAAAAGTAACAGAAAAACAAGCTTCTTCCAACATTAGTACTTGAAAATGGGTTGATTTGACGCCGTATTTGATATAATTTATATATTTTATAAAACTAGCCCCACTGATGTGTGCAAAATGCAACATATAAATTACATCAAATGAGCATAAAACTAATCCTTTTTTAGTACTAATGTTGGAAAAAGTGTGCTTTTGTCTTCCTTTTGTATTTTCAGGGGTTTAAATGAGCTTAATTTGAACAAAAGAAGCAAAAATGCCAGCCAATCTAACAATAATACAAGAAAAGGAATAAACGTGGCATGCCCTACCCCTCGACAGCATCCTCCCAAGCAAGAACAAAGGAAGAGAAGGCTGAACACGCCCCGTGCCTCATTAGAGCACGGGGGCGTGCCCAAGTGTCTGCAGAAAAGACAAAGTTGTAGGAGCTTCTTCTATCACCCACCACGGGGCGTGCCCAGCGGACACGAGGGTGGTCAATGCTAAAGATTCGCAAAATCGAAGCAAATCTTGATAGTAACAGATACGCTTCTGCACACGGGGCTGCCCAGCAGACACGGGGGCGTGGTCAACTAATGCAGACAAACTGCATTTAATGAAGAAAGAGAAGAGGGTGGACACGGGGCCGTGCCCATGGATACGGGGCCGTGTCCGGGCTTCTGTGCAGGCTATAAATAGGGGTGCTTGGCTCACTTGCAAATCATCCCTTGGCAAACCACCTCTCTCACACTTCACCCACCCACCACACCATCACAACCCACATCCACCACCATCATCCATCATCCATCATAGAGTGTGTGAGTAGTCTCGGGATCCAAGATTGATCGTAAGAGTTCTTGACAATCAAAGGCCATGTTTGCCTAAGTCTCTTACATCACTTGGTGAAGACAAGCATTTAGTGTAATACTTTTTATTTTTAATCTTTTCGCACTTTTTATTTGGTTATGTATTAATGACTTTAATAACTAGTTTCTTATGTTGAAGGTGAATCTTCCTTATCATTTGTCCGTGGTGTCTTGGCGTTATTTTACTGTCTATATAAAATAAAAGATTTACACCATTCATATCTCCACGGTCTATATGGAGATATGTTGGCTACCTGGTCGGGGTTAAGGGAATGGTTTGGTAAGAGTTCTTGCCTTGTTCAGTGTATAGATCCTGCAAGGACCTGGGTCAAGCTTAGTAGGACCTCCTTCAATACCCACTGGTATTGGATGGCGGGGGTCGAATTTTTGATCCCCTCATATGTAAACTACTATTAAACATTAACCCGGCTACTTAGGATTGTATCCCTGCTGACTCAAACTACTTAGCCGAGGGTAACGTCACCTTCAAAAGAGGGGCCTACCCATTACGCATTAATAACTTAATTAATTATCTTTCAATAATCCAACCCTTTAGGATTGTATCCTTGCTGACTCAAACTACTGGGTTGAGGGTAACGTCACCTTCAAAAGAGGGGCCTACTACTATAACTAAGATAATCTCTTAAAAAGTGCAAAAGTGCGGAAATAATCAAAGGTTACACTAAAGGCGAGTCGGATCCAAGTGATTCATCTTGTCTATCTGTTTTTATTTTTATTTTATTTTTCAGCATTTTTAGTTTTTATTTTCATGTTTAAACCTTTTTCTAAATTTTGATTTGATTAGACGTTGAGGATAAACCGGTACTAAAAACTCTTGTGTCCTTGGACGACCTCGGTATCTTACCAACGCTATACTACGCTCACGATGGGTGCACTTGCCCATATGTGTGTTTAGTGTTAGTAAAATATCGTTTTTATAAATTTAAAACTTGACTAAAGTGTAAAAAGGGCTAAAAATATACATAAAATATATACACACACACGCATCAAGTTTTTGCGCCGTTGCCGGGGACACAAGGATTTTAAGAAAGCTTAAAATCGACGGCCTAATCAGTTTTTAAAACCTTTTTAAAAGCGCGCACATTTTTCTGCATTTTAGTTAGTTTTTGCATTTACAGTAGCTAACACGGGCCGTGTTCATGAACATGGGGCCGTGCACATTTTTTTTCATAAACACCCAGATACAGAGTCTGAAC
The DNA here is from genome assembly GCF_002127325.2 of Helianthus annuus. Taxonomy (NCBI): domain Eukaryota; kingdom Viridiplantae; phylum Streptophyta; class Magnoliopsida; order Asterales; family Asteraceae; genus Helianthus; species Helianthus annuus. Next base: position 97,265,339 of record NC_035442.2, read on the forward strand.
ACGGGGTCGTGCTCACTGAACATGCCCCCGTGCTGCACAAAACCAGTCACTTTTATTCAAACGCCCAGATACAGATTCTGAACACGGGACCGTGTCCAGCCTCTGTTTCCGTTTTTATTTTTGTTTTCTGGTCTCGAGACTCTGTTGTGGTCTGCTGAGTGATTCTTATGGATCAATACTCAGGAGGCTATACATGAGGAGGATGATTATAGGGAAGACTATTGCACCATTTGTGGTGACCCGCACTCGGTACAATATTGTGACTTATTTCAACCATCCACTTCATACACCTACTATGAGGAGCCCAGGTACGAGCCATCGACTTCATACACATCCTATGAAGACCCAAGGTATGAACCTTCTCCTCATACTCATATTTTGATGAACCAAGGTATGAGCCTTCATACTCATACTTTGAGGAACCAAGATATGAGCCTCCACCTTCATATCTTCTTATTATGAGGAACCATGGCGTGAACAACCCACCTCATATGAGTATATGAAGAACAAAATTACGACCCTTATCCATCATATGCTTACAATGAGAACAATGGTGTGAACCATCTACTTCATATGAGTATTATGAGGAACAAAGGATCGAACATCCGGATTCAAGCTTTGAGGATCCTGATCCTTACTCTATCACCGACATAGCCGATAGATAATAGAACACATTAAAACTATCGAACGTTGCATAAAAGAATCTCGCGCAAGGGAAGAGGAGTCCCGCGCAAGAGAAGAGTTAACTTGTAATAAAGAAGAGATAGTTGAAAAGTAAAAATGGAAGAACAAGTAAGTGAAAAGCCGACACATGAGTTAAACAACGAAAAGGGTGAGTCCAAACGTTAAAATTCAAGAAGAGTCTAATTTTCAAGAAATTAATCTCTTGTCACCTTCTTTCGAAAATCATTGTTTAGTACCCACTCATGCTAAGTTTTTAAAAGAGTTAAACACTAACACTAAAATTGACAAAACGGTAAGCATTAAGTTAACAAATGATCAAACTTCGCTAATAAAAGAAGACCCATTTGAAATTAACATTACACCGGTTCCATGTTTTTTTTCAAAACTCCTTTATTAGTAATGTCACAATTGATAAAGATCTTTGTGTTAATATAATGCCAAATTACATTTTCGAAAAATTAAGTATTAGTGATTTTTCTCCACTTCAAATACCCATTTTTCTATCTAATCGGAAAGTAATAAAATCAATCGGGTAGTTGAGGATGTCTTGGTCCAAACAAACAATGGTAATCCCAACCGACTTTGTCATCCTTGATGACGCTCCGCTAGTGTTGGGACGACCTTTTGTAAAAACTCATGAAGCTTTGAAAAACCGGAAGTACAACAATCTATCTATTCAATTAGGGGCATTTAAAAGAAGTGTCGATCTTGAGTGTTCAATGAAATATCCATTCGGCAATAATGACCCCCTAATTGAAGATGAAATGAACCACCCGATACAAGAGAAGAAATTGACCACTTTGTTGAAGAAGAGGTCCCATAGAACAAACCTTTGTGATTCTTGACAAAAATGAGCAACCAAATAAGGAGTCTCCTAAAGACCCACCTCTTGAGCTCAAAGAACTCCAAAAGGTTTGGAATATGCTTTTCTAGACAAAGATGGTAAATCACCTGTAATTATTTCATCAAAATTAAGTAGTTTAGAAAAAGAAAAATTAATTACGCTTTTGAAAAAACACAAAAATGCGATCGCTTGGAAGCTTGTAGATATTAAAGGAATAAGTCCTTCTGTGCACGCACAAAATTTTAATGAATGATGACTATAAATGGTAATACAACCACAACGTAGGGTAAATCCAAATGTCCAAGAAGTGGTTAAAAACGAGTCATCAAATTACTTGACGCCGGACTTATTTACCCTATCTCCGATAGTCCTTGGGTAAGTCCCGTCCAAGTAGTTCCAAAGAAAGGAGGTATGACGGTAATAATAACGAGAAAAATGAATTAATACCAACGAGAACGTCACAGGATGGAGGGTATATATAGATTATCGTCGATTAAATGAGGCAACAAGGAAAGATCACTTTCCTTTACCCTTTATTGATCAAATGTTAGAAGATTATCCGGTCACAAATTTTATTGTTTCTTAGATGGTTTTTCAGGTTACTTTCAAATCCCGATAGCACAAGAAGACCAAGAAAAGACAACATTTACATGTCCCTATGGAACTTTTGCTTATCGACGCATGCCTTTGGTCTATGTAATGCCCCGCAACCTTTCAACGTTGCATGGTGGCCATCTTCCATGATATGATAGAAAAGACAATGGAAGTCTTCATGGACGACTTTTCTATCTTTGGAGATTCATACGACCAATGCCTCGATAACCTTGAACGAATGCTATCCTGATGTGAGGAAACTAACCTCGCCCTTAACTGGGAAAAATGCCATTTCATGGTAACGAGAGAATAGTATCGTCACAAAATCTCAAGCGAATGAATGGAGGTTGATCGAGCAAAAATAACACTATTTCTCGATTACCACCCCATCCTCCGTTAGAGCTATCAGAAGTTTCCTAGGGCATGCCGAATTTTATAGACGATTTATCAAGGACTTTTCAAAAATCTCAAGGCCTCTAACAAAATTACTTGAAAAAGATGCCCCTTTCATCTTTGACAAGGATTGCAATCAAGCATTTCTAACCTAAAAGAAATGCTAGTCAATGCACTATTATGATAGCGCCTGATTGGAAATTACCTTTCGAAATCATGTGTGATGCAAGTGACTTTGCAGTTGGAGCCGTCTTGGGACAAAGAAAAGATAAGCATTTTCACCCAATTTATTATGCTAGTAAAACACTTAACGATGCACAAGAAAATTATACAACAGAAAAAGAGTTACTAGCCGTGGTATTTGCTTTTGATAAATTTCGTTCTTATCTTGTTCTTTCTAAAACAATAGTTTATACAGATCATGCAGCCATTCGATATCTCTTCAAGAAACAGGATGCTAAACCACGTTTGATTCGGTGGATTCTACTCCACCAAGAATTTGACATTGAAATCAAAGACAAAAGAGGAGCAGAAAACACCGCAGCAGATCATCTTTCCGCGCTTGGAAGACCCAGCTTTGGAGGCAACCAGGGACGAGCAAATCAAAAAAATTTCCAACGGAGTCCCTGGAAATGGTGGAATACTGAGAAGAGCCATGGTACACCGACTATGCTAACTACCTAGCTAGCGTATAGTCGCTAAAGGATGGCCACATCATCAAAGAAAAAATTCTTTGCCGATGTGAAGCATTATTTTTGGGAAGATCCTTATCTTTTCAAAATGTGTGCCGATCAACTCATCCGCCGATGCGTACACGGTAGCGAAGCAAGAAGAATTCTCCGCCATTGTCATGAAGGTCCATATGGAGGACATCATGGTGCCGCTAGTACCGCACGAAGGGTATTTGATTCACGATGTTATTGGCCAACCATTTACAAAGACGCATAAAGTCTTGTCAAGACATGTGACGCTTGCCAAAGAACATGTAATATTTCTTCCAAAAACGAAATGGCACAAAATGGCATTCTTGTTTGTGAAATTTTTGATGTGTGGGGACTCGAATTTATGGGACCCTTCCCACCGTCAAAAGGAAACAAATATATACTTGTGGTGGTAGATTACTTGTCTAAATGGGCCGAGGCCGAGGCACTTCCAACAAATGATGGGAGAGTCGTGGTAAGATTTCTGAAAAGATTATTCTCTCGTTTTGGAACACCAAAAGCATTAATAAGTGATAGAGGTACCCATTTTTGTAACCATCAACTTGAAAATTTTTAACAAGTTTTTTAACAAGATATGGGGTCGATCACCGGGTCTCAACGGCATATCACCCTCAAACAAACGGAAAAGCCGAAGTGACTAATAGAGGTTTAAAAAGAATACTCGAAAAACCGTAGGGTTAAACTAAAAAGAATGGGCCGATAAATTAGAAGATGCTTTATGGGCTTTTCGAACTGCTTATAAAACAACAATAGGTACAACCCCAAATAAGCTCGTCTATGGAAAAACCTATCATTTGCCAGTAGAAATTGCACACAAGGCCTACTGGGCAATTAAAAATGTAAACTTAGACTTAGAATTTGCCGGTAAAAATCGATTCTGCCAATTAAATGAATTAGACGAACTAAGGAATTATGCATACTCTAACTCCGAAATTTATAAGGAAAGAATGAAAAATTTGCATGATAAACATATTAAACCTAATGAATTTCAAGTAGGAGATCAAGTTCTATTGTTTAATTCATGACTTCGATTATTTCCTGGTAAATTAAAGTCTAAGTGGTCAGGACCTTTTTCCATCACCCATATTTTCCCACACGGTGCAGTAGAAATTAAATCTCGGAATGGAATTCCATTGAAAGTCAATGGCCAACGGCTGAAGCTTTATCAAGGATTTTTGAGGATGAGAGGAAGAAATCTCGCTTCAAACGATCGAAGAATGACGGAATCAACATTATACCTGGTAAGTTACGAACAATCGAGAGAACATCTAAATCGGTAGATTTCTAAACAAAGTTTAGGGAAACAGGCGCCCTACAAGCACTTAATTATATATATATATAATACTATACTATTTATATCATATAATATATATATAATAAATTCAAAAGTGCCGTCACGGGGCCGTGCTCAGCGTTCACGGGGCCGTGTTTGCGCATCTGACGGGATAAACCCTTTTTCTAGTTAGTTCTTCATTCCACACGCCCTGTTTTCCCAAAACTCTCTAGTTCCGGCGATTTTTCTGTAAGATTTTGACGTCTCCCTACTTCTACACAACATCAAGGTATGATTCTATCATATAAGTAGTTAGATTAAGCACTTGCATGTAGTTTAACATCAAGATTTGGGGAAAATCTAGGGTTCTTCACTTGAACCGGATCGAACCTCAAATTTTTGCATAAATCTGTTAGCATTAGTTTAGATTCATGTTATAGGAAGTAAATCAACTTGTATTGTTTGTAGATTCGCCCGATTTCTCACAAAAACCCCAAACATTTGTTTTTTGAACCGAAAAAGATAAAATTGAAGGGGTAAACGGTTTGTTTGGGATAAACGGCACTTGGGGTTTCATTTTCGGGAAAACCGCCCCTACTGAACCAAAAATTTTCAAGTTTTCGGGACAGGTTGAAAATGGGATTTTTGGGAAACAGACGTTGGACACGGGGCCGTGCTCGCTAAGCACAGGGCGTGTCCAGCCAATTTCTAACATGGGGCGTCCACTGAACATGGGGGCGTGTTCAGTCGACTGTTTTCAGTTTTCTCTGAAATTTTCACTGTTTCTTGCTAATTGTTTGGTATTTTCTTTCAGATGGCCAAGAAATTCACTCGATTCAATGCAAATGAGTTGGATGCTGAGCAGATGCGATGTGCTAAGAACTAGGCCCGAGGAATACCCACGACAAGCATGCATGGATCTTCTAGGAGCAGTGAACCAGCTAGACCTTCAATAACATTGTCACGGCCCACTACGAGCTGCCCTTTGCACTCGACTTCACTCGTGCATGAATATAACATGGAGTTTTACAGCACGTTCGTCTTAATACAAGAGCTAAGCCGTTCGACAATGATGGGGTAGAGTTCCGTTGTGGGGGAACTAGGTACTCGATTTCGATCGCCCAATTCGGGCAATAGTTGGGTTGTATGCGGAGAAGATGTGGGGATGAAGAGAACACCGGCGGTCTACGGGAGATTCCGGAAAACCAACGCCAAGCTGCTTGGGCTCAAATAGGAGAAGGCAATTATAATCCAAGCCGGACTAAGAGTACACAGTTGAGAGACCATTTCTACCGCTACATTCACAGGGTCCTTACCTACTCTCTTAGCAAGAGACACGACAGCAGCGGTGTTGTAGGGTTACGGGATCTGGTAGTTTCTCCATTGCATCCACAACCGTGTCAACCTTGATGTTCCATACCTGCTACTCCGAAAATGCACCAGAACCAGCTTGCTACTCCCCGACACCTACTTCTTTGGAGGGTGGATTTACCGCCTTTTCAAACACATTGTTAATAGGATGCAAGGTCTTTTCAAAAGAGCCCATGGTAAGGAAGGGTAGACATGGTCATTTGCCGCCCATGAACTTGATTTATGAGGCAAAAGACGGGACGGTCAGTTTTCAAAGAGTTCAAGGGCATGCATGGAACCCGCAAGAAGCACTCGTCTTACACGCTCCACACATCTGTCCTCCTCCTCAGTACACTACTAGCCCGGGGTGATCCGGGTCAATCCTCCTCACAAGGAGGCGGTTTTCCTAACTTTCAAAGCTTACATGATTTATTACAGGAAAACCTCATGTGCACCAGGAATTACAACATGGCTAGCAACACACACCGGGTCGGAGCGATAGAGAGAAACATCTCCGACATGCAGGATGACATTGGAAACATCTGGGAGTATATGGGGGGCAACGGAGGAGGTGATGATGATGAAGACGAGGACATGGATTGAGCGGGAGGAGTAGAGGTAGTGTCCCATGGTTGGAGGTCCCACAGGTTAACCTGTTTATCTCATGAACAATTTCAGGCCTGTGTGCCGCTTGTTGAACAATTTACTTTCTTTAACACTTTTTAATTTCTGCATTTCTTTTTCTTTTTAACTTGTGACGTGGATGATGAACTTTGGTAATTTAGGATGTTTGTTATGATTGGTGTGGTATTTATTAGTTAAACAGATACATAGGAGGCTTAGAGCACTAATCATTAGTGCCACTGAAGCCGGGACAGGAAAACCGAAGCCAGAAACCTGTTTTACACCTTTGCAGTTTGTCCACACGGGGTCGTGTTCAGCCAACACGCCCCCGTGCGCATTGCCCCAGACCTGCTGTTTGTCTAAATTATGCAGATTTTTGCCAGACACGGGGTCATGCTGGTGTGTAATTTAAGTGTGGGGGGATGCTAAAACCTTGAATTTTGCAAGTCCTAATTACAAGTCTTACATAAAACTCTATTGGAACCGCTAAACACCCAAATTTTTTCAAAAATTTTCATTTTTTTTACTTGTCTTGGTTTAATTTGGGAATTACAAGTTCTAAAAAGGTTATATTTTTCCAAATTTACAACCGATAGCGTCGTGATAAAAAAAGAACCAACGTAAGAAATTATGAAACGGCATGACAAATCTAGTTAAAATTTGATTATATATACTTGATCACATAAAAGCCCATTCTCACAAAGAGTGAGTTTTGAGCCTTTATTGAGCATACAAATACACATCTTTAAACTAAATGCTCATTTTTCGTTTCTTGTGTGAATAGCCGCTTGGTTCTTACGACTCTAGAATTTGCCACGACGATACATTCCCGGTCCTTACCAACTTAAACCCAAGTAAGTAAATGATGGAGGTATTAGGACTAACCCTTTTTCTTTCAACACCATTATTTTTCTTTTTTTTTTTTACCACCTACCCAAAATCCCCCTAGTTAACCCCTTTGAGCCTAAACCTTTTCATTTCTTAACCCACAAAACAAACACCCTTTACCCCAAACCCTTTTTGATTTTAAACCCTTTATTTTAGTAAGAAGCTCGGTTTTTCATATGGCAAGAAATAAAATGAACAAGTTCATCAAAAGAACTTTGTTTGAAGAAATGCTTCATTAAAATAAAAAAAATCTTACGAAAACCGATGCTTTTTACGCCTTTCGCCCTTTTCTACTAACCACTAACCCAACCACCTACCTTTAACCCAAGCCTAACCCTTCCCCAAAAGTCCTCTTGATATTTACAAAGGTGTATAGTTAAAAAGGAGGAGGATTGATTGCTTGGCAAGCTTATGGTAGAAGTAAGTTCCATGCCGCTCTCGAGTGTTTCACAAAAATACATCTTCGGCCGAGTGTTGAGTGATCTCCCGTGAGGTATGTGAACTTGTATATAAATGGAATTTTAAAGAGGCATGTTATGCCCAAATAAGTAATTTATCTTATGTAATGTTCTAAATAAATCATGATGAATAGGATTGTAAATAACATAAAAATAGCATCTAATGAAAATCTTGGAATCCCAACACTCAAGACAAGCCCCAAAACCTTCTCTTCTACCCGTTCCATTTGGGAGTGTAAGCCACATTATAAAGAGTTTTGCTTAAGGACAAGCAAAGATTCAAGTGTGGGGGTATTTGATGTGTGCAAAATGCAACATATAAATTACATCAAATGAGGCATAAAACTAACCCTTTTTTTAGTATTAATGTGGGAGAAAGTGTGCTTTTGTCTTCCTTTTGTATTTTCAGGGTTAAATGAGCTTAATTGAACAAAAGAAGCAAAAATGCAGCCAAATCTAACAATAATACAAGAAAAGGAATAAATGTGGCATGCCCTACCCCTCGACAGCATCCTCCCAAGCAAAACAATGCAACAGAAGGCTGAATACGCCCCGTGCTCATTGAGCAGGGGGTGCCCAAGTGTCTGCAGAAAAGACAAAGTTGTAGAAGCATCTATCACCAACCACGGGGCATGCCCAGCGGACACGGGGCCGTGGTCAACCCAAAGATTCGTAGAATCTAAGCAAATCTTAATAGTACAGATACGCTTCTGCACACGTGGCCGTGCCCAGCAGACACGGGGGTGTGGTCAACTAATGCAGAGAAACTGCATTTAATGAAGAAAGAGAAGATGGGTGGACACGGAGCCGTGTCCAGGCTTCTGTGCTGGCTATAAATAGGGGTGCTTGGCTCACTTGCAAATCATCCCTTGGCAAACCACCTCTCTCACACTTCACCGACCACCACCACCATCACAACCCACATCCACCACCATCATCCATCATCCATCATAGAGTGTGTGCAGTAGTCTCGGGATCCAAGATTGATCGTTAGATTTCTTGACAATCAAAGGCCATGTTTGCCTAAGTCTCTTACATCACTTGGTGAAGACAAGCATTTAGTGTAATACTTTTTTTTTTAATCTTTTTACACTTTTAATTTGGTTATGTATTAATGACTTTAATAACTAGTTTCTTATGTTGAAGGTAAATCTTCCTTATCATTTGTTCATGGTGTCTTGGCGTTATTTTACTAGTCTATATAAAATAAAAGATTTACACCAGTCATATCTCCACGGTCTATATGGAGATATGTTGGCTACCTGGTCAGGGGTTAAGGGAATGGTTTGGTAAGAGTCTTGCTTTGTTCAGTGTATAGATCCTACAAGGACCTGGGTCAAGCTTAGCAGGACCTCCTTCAATACCCACTGGTATTGGATGGCGGGGGTTCAAATTTCTTGATCCCCTCATATGTAAACTACTATTAAAATTAACCCGGCTACTTAGGATTGTATCCTTGTTGACTCAAACTACTTATCCGAGGGTAACGTCACCTTCAAAAGAGGGGCCTACCACATTACGCATTAATAACTTAATTAATTATCTTTCAATAATCCAACCCTTTAGGATTGTATGCTTACTGACTCAAACTACCGGGTTGAGGGTAACGTCACCTTCAAAAGAGGGGCCTACTACTATAACTAAGATAATCTCTTAAAATGTGCAAAAGTGCGGAAATAATCAAAGGTTACACTAAAGGTGAGTCGGATCCAAGTGATTCATCTTGTCTATCTGTTTTATTTTTATTTTTATTCTTCAGCATTTTTAGTTTTTATTTTCATGTTTAAACCTTTTTCTAAATTTTGATTTGATTAGACATTGAGGATAAACCGGTACTAAAAGCTCTTGTGTCCTTGGACGACCTTGGTATCTTACCAACGCTATACTACTACGCTCACGATGGGTGCACTTGCCCATATGTGTGTCTAGTGTTAGTAAAATATCGTGTTTCATAAATTTAAAACTTGACTAAAGTGTAAAAAGGGCTAAAAATATACATAAATATATATACACACCGGCACGCATCACCCACACTTGAATATTTGCTTGTGCTCAAGCAAAACTCTATTACGGGCTTACACACCCAAACGGAATAAGCAAAAGAGAAGGGTTTTGGTCTCATCTTTAGAGTGTCGGGAATCCAAGTTCTAAATTTGTTTTGTTTTTGTTTTATTTACTATCTTATTCGTCATGATTTATTTAAAACACAAATTAAGAAAAATTATTTACTTCAAGCATAACATGCCTTTATAAAATTCTATTTAGTTATTACAGATTTACACACCTCACAAGTGGTCACTCAACAGTCAGCCGAAGATGTATTAAGTGAAAACACTCGTGCCTGGTTTTGGAACTTACTCCTACCATAGGCTTGACAATCAATCAAACCTCCTACTTTTGACGTTAAATCCTTGTAAATATTAAGAGGGCTTTTGAAGGGTAGGTGTTGGTTCGGGTTTGGTGTGTTTTATTAAAAAGGGCGAAAAGCATAAAGTATCGGTTTTTCGATTGCTTTGTGGCTTGGCAAAAGATACTTTGGCAAATTTTTCTGATTTTTTTGGTTGCCAAAGTTGAAACTGAGCCTTAATCGTAATTTCAATACCGAGTTTTACAAAAATGAAAGGTGAAAAATGAAAAGGTTTGTTTTTGTGGGTTTGAAAATGAAAAGGTTTTTAACGTTCAAAGGGTTTAACTAGGGGGATGTTTTTGGGTAAAGCAAAAAAAAAAATAATAAAGGTTTTAATTTGAAAAATTGGTTAATCCTAGTGCCTCCATAATTTACTTACTTGCATTTTGTTGGTAAGGACTTGGAACATATCACATTGTCAAGTTGTAGATTCGTGAGAACCAAACGGGCTATTCACGCAAAAACGAAAATTGAGCATATAGTATAGATGTATATTTGTATGCTCGGTAATGGCTCAAAACTCACTTTCGTGGGAAAAGGGGTTTGATGGGATTGAACCCTATACAAAGGAACAATTGATAAAGCCAAAACTGTTCAGAACAGTGGATCCAGAATAAGCAGTTGTTTGTACTTAATCTTTCCCCTTGAAAGTGGCCCTAACATCTGATGACTCAAAGCACTGCTCTTCACAATTGTTGTTGTCCTAAAGAATTGATGAAGTCAAAGTACTGAAGCTCAATCTACTGATATATCTCAAGTAGTGCTGAAGGCCAAAGCACTGCTGAGTGATAACAGTGGAATGAAGAATCAGTAGTTTAGTCTTGTATTGTATTTGTTTATTGTAATCAGTGGTTTATGATCAGTAGTTGTGTAGGACAGTTGTTAGAGGTTGTTAGGAGGTTAGATGTCACTTTCATGGTGACGTCAGCCGAAGATGCTCAGTGGTTGTTCTGTACTATAAATAGAACAGTATTCTGTATTGCTCTATCAGCTCTTTCACACAAACTCATTTTCTACGAACAATCAAGTGAGCTCAGGCTGAGGGGGAGATTGGTGCATGCATGCATTGTGATTGATTATTGTAATAATACAATCATTCGATTTCAAGTTAAACATGTTTACTAAAACTTATTCTCTCATTGATTGTGTGTTGAAAGTTTGTTTAATCGAATTCCGCTGCATTTAACTCTGTTTCATCTTCATTCTAATCAAACGAACACAATCAAAAGAAACTCAGATCCAACAATTGTATTAGAGCTAGGACAGTCAAAATTGATCTAACAATCATTTTGACGTAAAAGTTCAGCTCAAAATTCGTTGATACTTGCGATTGTTCTTATTTAGTTGAAAAACAGAGTACAGAAGAAAGGTTAATCACTACAAAAGTTGATTATTCAGTACCTGTAAAACAACCAAAATGGCTACACAATCATAGGATAACACTAATAACACTGGTTCTCTTTTCAAACCACCTATCTTGTCAGATCTGAATACAACATCTGGGAGCGAAGAGGGTCACATCCTAGCTCAACAGAATACCGGATGTTGGAAGTTGGTTGTCTTTGGACCACATGTTCCAATGGTGCGAGTGCTGATGATCCAAAATTTTGAGCCTAAGAAATTGGAAACTATACTGATTAGGATTTCAGAAAATTGAACTTGATGCCAAGGCATTTGGCATCGTTGCTTCTGCACTCCCAAATGAAATTTATGCTGGGTTGTTACACTGTAACAGTGCCAAGGAATTGTGGGATACACTTAAGGAACAATTTGGTGGGATTGAAGAAGTAATTGAAAATAACAGGGAAATTTTGAACCAACAGTATGAAACCTTTTGTCACACTAAGGGTGAATCACTAGCACAACAGTTTGAATGTTTTAGCTGTCTCATAAGTGAACTAAACTTGTTAAGGTTGAATTTGCTAAAGTAACCAAAAATAGTAGGTTTCTTAGGTCACTTCCTGAAAAAATGGGACACAATTGCTTTTGTAACCAGAAACTCAGTTGGGTTCAAAGATTTGACTCTGACCCGACTTCATGGTAGACTCCTAACCTATGAAAGGGAGTTGAACCAGAAAAAGAAGTTACAAGAGACTGGGAAGCTTGCAGATGATTATTCATTTGGCAACACAGCTCTTTTGGGTGAGGAAGAATCTGGTAGTAGTAAGGATCAGAGTTATGATCATTACATTGACATAACAGCTGGTGGAGCTTTTAAATCTGATTCTCACTCATCCAATTATGCTTTTACAGCAAATGGAGAAAACCAGAATTCTGACAATCTGTGTTTTGAACTAAATGATCTCCAACATTTTGATCCAACTAATCTGGAACAGATGGATATTTCGCACCAACTTGCATTGCTGAGTGTTAGAACCAGCAAGGTTTACAAGAGAACAGGGAGAAATTTCCAGGGTTACATGGGAATTTAAAAGTAGGGTTGGATAGATCAAAGATCAAATGCTACAAGTGTAATAGGTTAGGTCATTTTGCTAGAGAGTGTAGGAGTCAAAACAGTGGACCAATCATCACACACCCTAGTCCTAGACCACAAAATAACCAAACCACTGTGCAGTATTCCTAATATGCCCCTGCTGCCCATGTAAACACTGCTCACTATGCACACACTGCAACCCCTATTCCTGTGCACTATGTCTAAACCACTGTTCCTCAGATACAGTATGTCCAAGCCCTAGTTCCTCAGGTTCAGGTGCAACAAGCTGCACCTCAACAAGTTGCACAAACAGTTGTTCAAGCAGATCAGCAAAGCTTTTTCACACAAGGCTTTGTTGATTTGAGTAGCTTGCCAGAGGAACTAGAAGATGAAAACTTTGCTCTATATGTTGATGATGCTATTTCTAGTGATGAATTTTGTTTTGTAGCATTAGAGTCAATTCCCGAATGGCTGGAAATTGAAGAAGGAACATCCCGTGCTGAAACAGTGGATACAGTTGCTGAAGCTGTGGTTACTGCTGTTGTTGGTGAACAACTATTGGAAGAGAAATTATCACCCCTGTTGGAACCACTGTCCGACCCATGGTCTGCTGAAGAAGAAAAGGAAGAGAAGAAGCCAGAAGAAAGTGAACATGTCTGTGATTGTGCCATGATGGCTGCAACTAAGGTATCACCTCATGTTCTTAAAAACCTTTGTTCAGACAAATGCATCATAGCATTTGCAAACATCAAAGAGGTGAATGAAAACCTTAGAGATAGATTGTTAAATGATGAAGTACAATTTGAAAAATCTTTAAAAGAATTGAAAATTGAATTGTTTTAAAAAGAAAATGAGATTTGCAGCCTCAAACATGTAAGAAAGGAGTTGGAATCCACCCAAATCACTTGTGAAAAATGGGTGGAATCCTGCAAAGGCTATGAGATTATGCTTGAAAACACTGTAAAATTTGGCATAGGGTTTAGGAAAAATGACCAAGTTGAAAACACTGCTGCAAATCAGTCTGGTTTTGTTGAAATCATACCCACCAACAAGGATGGTCAAGAAGTTAAAATAACTGATAAACTTGGCAACAAAATCACTCTGGAAAGATCTGTGGGGTCCTCAACTTTTGTGGAGATTGAGAAATACCAATTCAAACACTCATGGTCTGATGAGTGTGACATCCTTGAAAATTTCAAACCCATGGATTTCACCACTGTGGATGGTGTCAAAGCTCCAAAGGAAAAGGTCATTCCTCTTAAGCACATCCCAACAGTAGTTCAAAACTCTGTTGCAAAGGAGTCTGAAAAGATGATAAAAGATTAAAAACTTGTTTTGTGACTTTTGTGAAAAGAAAAATCATTGACCAAAGATTGTTTTCATTTAAAAGCTTATGATCTTAACAAAACAAGTACCATTATGCCTTCAAAGAGCTGCACCATCTGTGGTAAATCAAACCATTCCACTCAGGAGTGTGTATTTAAAATCCTTTTGTAACACCCCGTGTTTCGAAAGTCAAAGTCAAAGTCAATATTTAAGTCAAAAAGGAGAAAAGATTGCTAATTGTGATATGTCTCTCCTTGCCCAATTCCTGTTTTGACTTCTTTGACTTGTAGATAGTCTTTTTATGCTTTTACGTTAGTTGTATTATGTGGAGTACTTATTAATAATCGAGGTTTATCGATTTTTATCGCATGTTTTATCGCTTTATCGCTTACCGCAATCGCACTCACAACTCGGCTTACGTGTTCTGCTTATTGTTTTATGTGTGTGTGCCTTTTATGCGTTACTTGTGCATGTTTATTTATGTTTATGTGGTGGTGAATAATCGAAACGCAATTGAAACTCAATCGCAATCGAATCACAAACGCTAAACGCAAGATAATTATGATGATTGTGTATTAGATATAGTAGTTGGGATTAAAAGTAATTTGAATAGGAAACTCCATCGCATTGCAACGCTCAACACGCGAATGAAAATCACAAAACTCATCGCGCCGTGCACTCGAATCGAGTGGCCAGCCGATCGAGCTGCCACCCGATCGGGGTGCCACTCGATCGACCAGCCACATACCCCTTTCCTTTTATGGAAACCCTATAAATACCCTTCATATGTCAACATCACTTGATGTTGACAGCTCTCTCTCTGCTCACTCGTTTCCAGCCGCTATTTCTTCAGATTCTTCTCGCGATTCTTGTAAGTTTTCAACCTAAATATTGTACTTTCTTGATCTACACGCACTCCTACACCTTTCTATCTTTTGAATCTTAACATTTAAATGTGAAATCACTAGATTTGAGGTGTTCTAGGATGATGTCATCATGGTGTTCATATGAACTTCATGTTTTGGCTTCAGTCCCCCAAGAATAACTTAGATCTGAACGATTTCCACATAAATAAACAAAAAATCTTTATAGATCTGAACATATTCATGGTAAAAAGGATTGAAAGATGGTTTTCTAACTTTCTTTCAACTCTTTTACACTCAATGCACTCAAAACCGATAGAATCAGAGGTGATGATCTAATCTTCTTACTCTTTCTTGTTGTTGATGTGTTGGTTCAAGATCTGGATTCCCAGAGATTACCGATTTCGGGATAAACATGAAACTCCGTCTTGAACAGTTAACTGTCGGACTAGGGTGGTTCCTGTTCGATCGGTCACTAAGTCTTGACGAGGTTTCTGTTGTTTGACACGTTATCATACAATCTCGAGAAAACGACAAACTATCAAAACAACCAAGGAAGAAGACGACCAGGTCATCTGGGATGGATTGCCGTCCGATCGGATTGCCACCCGACCGGACAGCCACCCGATCGGCTTGCACCTTGGGTCGCACACTTAACTTTTATTTCAACATTTGAGGTTTGGAATATTGAACGGATTGTCGTCCGATCGGATTACCACCCGACCATGTGATGTTCTGACTTCAACACTTAAACAATTTTTAACATGTTCAATGCATACGGATTGCCACCCGATCAGATTGCCATCGATCGAGTGACCATCCTGCAGTGAACTTGTTCTCAACCTTTGAAGCCTTGCCAATTGGATCGCCGTCCGATCGGACAGCCGTTCGATCGACTGACCTGAAAGGTAGAGATACTTTTCTGTTTTCAAAATGCTACAACAAAAACTTCAAAAGACAAGCCATCATACACAAACACATCCATCCCAAACGAGATGACAATCCAATCGAGTGGCCACCCGATCTGATGACCCCCCGACCGGATTGCCGTCCGATCGACCGACCACCCGATCGGATTGCTGTCCGATCCTTTGACACTATGTATCGTTTTACGCGCCGCTTATTGTTTATGCTATCGTTCTGATCAGGCTAACCTCACTCTCTAGCGCTCCCTTCAATCCATCATCGTTGTGAGTATACTCGATCCCTTTTCATTTTACGCACTTTTGGGTGTTACATACGTTAATTATTCTAAATCATATCGAATACACTACGCTATACTTTAACGCTAACCATTACCGCATGTTATACGTGACTTAATGAATGCTTGTTTGTTATGTTTACACATGGAATGCTGTCTACCTGCCTTAGCAACGATAGTACTATATTTTGGACTCAGCACCTGTTCACTCAGGGGTTGTTAAGGACAAATTGTTACATGGCTCACAGTGGTGAGTGTGTATTACGAACTGCCTTGGGCAGTCAACCCGTAGTCATTGGTATAGATAGGTTCATGTCGATAACTAACGTACTTCATTTCACACTTTGTACGTGCTGGTTATGCTTAAACGATTTCGAACTCTATTATATCTATTAAACTCATGTGCTCACTTTTACACTATGTGTATTGACTTTTACTTTAACTTATGTGGCAGGTGCTTAAGATGTTTATATGCTTGGCTTGCTGTGAAATCGAGGCTAGGAAAGGTCTAGAAATAAATAACGAATTGTCTATATTTGAAATCTGAGTTGTCGGAACATAACAATTTGACTGGATTTTGTCTGTAATAATTATATTACTTTTTTGTCATGGTATGGGACGTGATGCTTTAAATAATTGGTAAATATAGTTGTTATGGAAACTTCTGGACAATCTATTTCGCTCAGTGCCGCGCCCCCGATGTTTCCGCCATCGGTTGGGTGTGATAGATTGGTATCAGAGCCATAACTATAGGGAATTAGGCAAGACTCGACCTAGTCCGGGTCGACGTCTTAGAAACGACCTAGTCTATAGTTAGGTACCAATAGACCGACTTGTACGTACCCTTAGGGTATTATACAAGCTTGCTTGCTATTCTCGCTATTCTCGCCTACCCTACACTATCACTGCACTCTAATTTTCAAACAATGAACGAGCGATTAGGTCGGGATTAGGTGTGAAAACCGCAAACTCTCGATCGAATTGCTTGTTCGACCCGCATTTTCACCTATAAACAGGAGAAATTGCGTCAAATCAGGAGTGAAATCCATACTTTGGCGCATAATTCTTCCTTATTTCATTAAAACTGGAATGAAGTTATTAAGTCAGGGGTGAAACCCGAACCTTGATGACTTGTTCCGCCCTCTATTTTTGGTTTTACATAACTCTCACCAAAGTCTCGACGGACTCCAACGACTTGAAGCCACGCTGAAACTGGAAGGATGCGTGCCACTCGCCAAGATTCGAGGCGAGAGCACAGTCCCGAAGGTCAAAGGGTACCAAAAGTCCTTATGAATAGTCGAACCACCAAGGCTTGGTAGACATGTGTCAACGAAAGCCTGAGACAATCCATTTCGATTTTTTGTGTTTCGATTCTGAGCTCGCTACTGCCGACTCTGATATTTGTCTTTTTTATGAGGATTTTATGTGTTTTATGTGTTTATCTGCTCATGTGTTACGATTTTTGGTGATTTATTTTTCGCTTTTGCTATCGATCAACACATATGACTCGCACTGCACATATCCCAATACGCCAACAAATCGTTATTTATGAATGATCGCATGCTATGTTACTCGCTTATACCTTACTATTCGATATGTTTTGCTAATCGCTATCGCTGTTCTCGAACGCTCGTGGACTTTGAATGATAGGTTTCTGTATTCTGATTGCCTCTTGTGTTTATGTGTTTTTGTGCCTCTGTGCTTTTCGTGCTTATGCGCTTCTGTGCTTAGGTGAATCTGTGGTTATGTGCCTATGTCTTTACGTGGCTATGTTCCTGAGCTTTAGTAGTATTAGACGCGTGAGGTTAGATTCGATTATATTGAGTCTGAGCCTATGGCGATGTCTGTTGCAGACAATGTCATCATCTGGACCCCGTCACCACACGAATTACTCGTCAAGAACAGAGAGACAAACGCCTTGCTGCTCTCGTCGCTAAGCAAGTGGCAAAGGTAGTTCCTCAGATCGTGAGTGAACTATACGAGAATGTGAGCAAATCGTCTGAGGAGTCCAGGATCGAAGCTCCTAAAGCTACTCCCAAAGCTGCTTTTAGTTTCAAACAGTTCAAAGCTTGCGGGAAAGAGTTCACTGGCGAAGATGGCCCTATGGCCTTGTTTCAATGGTTCGACTAAATCGAGGTCACCCTGCGTCAGAGTGGATGTCCTGACAATCTCCGCACTCTGAATGCTACCGGCGTCTTCCAGTCCCACGCTTTAGACTGGTGGACGGCCGAGAGGAACACGCAGAAATGACGCAACTTATGGTCTGTCATGGGATGAGTTGAAGAACGTCATGCTCGAAGAGTTCTGCCCTCCCCATGAACGCCAAAAGTTGGAGGACGAATTATGGCATCTGAAGCAGAAGGATAGTGATAATGCTTTTGACTGCTCGCTTCAAGCAGCTCAGTATTATCTGTCCTGATCAAGTCAAGACCACCGATATGACGATCAAGAAGTACATCGCGCTCTGCCGAATTGTGTTGCAGATTTTGTGCATGCCTCAAAGCCAGCAACAATCGAAGAAACCTACCTGCTTGACGCTAAGATCAACAACAAGCGAGTCAAAGCTGGCTACTGGATAAAGCCACCAAGAACCGGCACCAACCTACCGCCGCACCAATTTCCGAAACCGCCAACGCATCGCAATCGTCAATGTAACACCCCGTGCTTCAGAAGTCAAAGTCAAAGTCAAGATTGAAGTCAAAGGAAGAAAAGATTGCTAATTGCGATCTGTCTCTCCTTGCTCAATTCCTGTTTTGAGTTCTTTGACTTATAGATTAGTATATTTTAGTATCTATAAAGAATCGCATAGTAATCGATGTATACTTATCGCTATGAATCACCTTACGGTGAACAATAAGAAGTAACAATGCGATAAAGTCAACTTATACGCTAATCGAACTAATCTAATCAACATCACACTCGCAACTCGAAATACGCATTTTGGGATTGTTATAACGTGTGTGTGTGCCTATGTGTTACTTGTGCATGTTTATTTATGTTATGTGTGGTAATCAATTGAATCGCAATCGAACTCAATCGCAATCGAATCGCAAACACTAAAACGAATACGAAACAAGGATGCTTGTATGTAGATATAGTACGATAATTGGTGGAGAAGAGATAGTGCAAGATATGAGTTAGTTGGGATTAAATTAATTTGACTAGGAAACCCTATCGCATCGCAACGCTCGTAATCGAAATCGAAACAGCAAAACTCATCGCACCGAACCCTCGAATCAGGCGACCAATCGATCAGGCGCAACCAGACTGCCTGCCGTCCCGATCGGACAGGCATCCTATCCGATCGAGCTGCCTGGCCGATCGACCAGCCCTTTCCTCTTTTGGAACTCTAATAAATACCTCCTGTCACTTTCATTCTTTCTACTTTTGGAAACTCTATCCGACCAGCTCGTGCTCCTCACCTTCTCTTCGATTTCTCTCGATTCCGGTAAGTTCTCGTCCTAAATCTTGTACTTTCTTGGTCTACACGCACTCCTACACCTTTCTATCTTTTGAATCTTAACTTTTAACCGTGAAATCCACCAAGATTCAAGGTGTTCTGGATGACGTCATCATGTGTGTCTGAAGAACTTCATGTTTTGGCCTCAATCCACTGAGAACAACTTAGATCTAACCGATTTCCACATAAACTAACAAAGATCTTCCATAGATCTACATATTCACGGTGAAAAGGATTGAGAGAATGTTTATCCCACTTTCTTTCAACTCTTTTACACTCGACGCACTCAAACAGATAGAATTGGAGCTTGTAACCGACTTCTTACTCATATCTTGTGGTTGTGTTGGTCCAAGATCAGGATTCTATCCACGAGGTTCACCGATTTCGGGTTAAAATGAAACACCCGTCCGAACAATTCACTTATCGGATTTGGGGTGATTCCTGTGCGATCAGGAGTACCAAGTAGTGGAGGTTACTGTTCTTGACTCGTTGTCAAAATCCTCGATAACGACAAACAATCAAACAACCAAGGTAAGACGACAGGTCGACCAGGATGGAGTGCCGTCCGATCGGACTGCTGTCCGATCGAACAGCCAATCAGATCAACTGGCCAAACCGAACGGCTTGCACCTTGGGTCCCACACTTAAACACTTTCACCAACTTGAAGTCTGATCGTTGAACGAGTTGTTGTCCGATCGAACTACTGTCCGATCGGGTTAACCGCTCGAACATGTGACAATTAAACTTCAACACTTAAACAATTTTCACATGTTCATGCACTAAGGAATGCCACCGATCGAACTGCTGTCGGATCGAGTGAATATCCTGCTCTGAACTTGTTCTCACTGAAGTGCTCAACCAAACAGGTTACCGGCCGAATCGAACGACCATCCGATCGACCGACCTGAAAGGCGAGATACTTTCAATGGTTTCAAAATACTACAACAAAAACTTCAAAGTCAAAACCATCATACACAAACACACCCTTCCAAAGGAAGGAACAATCCACTCGAACGACCATCGAACGGACATCCATCCGAACAGACTATCGCTCGCACGATCAGCTGTTTGATCGCACTACCATCCGACCGACCAGCTCTTCGACCCACCAACACATGTTTTCGTTTTACCGCGTCACTTACCGTTATGCTAATCGAACTATATTCAGGCTAACCCTACTCTCAAGCGCTCCCTTCAATCCATCAACCGCTGTGAGTATACTCGTCTTTTTGCTTTATGCACTTTGGTTGTTACAAACGATACTTATACGAAATCACATCGAACACACTACCTGCATATAGCTTTTTAACGCTAACCGTTACCGCATGTTATACGTGACTTAATGAATGCTTGTTGTTATGTTTACACATGGAATGTTGTCTACCTGCTTTAGCAACGATAGTACTATAGTTTGGGACTCAAGCCCCGTTCACACGGGGGTTAGTAAGGACAATTATTTGCATGGATTAAGTTGGTGATCATGTATTACGAACTGCCTTGGGCAGTCAACCCGCAGTCCATTGTATCGATAGGTTCATGTCGATAACTAACATGCTTCGTTTTACTCAGTGTACGTTGCTGGTTTATGCGTAAACTATTTCGAACTTTATATCTATTATCAAACTTGTATGCTCGCCTTTACACTGATGTTTGTATTGACTTTTATTTTAACGTATGTGACAGGTGCTTAAGGTGTCTATTTGCTTGGAAATCAAGGCTAGGAAAGAGTCTTAGTGACCACAATAGTTGTTTGTACTAATGAAACCTGAGTTGTCGGAACAGAACAATTTATGCCTGAATTTTTGTCAATAATACCCGGTCCCCGACCTGAAATTCCAAAGGCTTTCTACGCTTGTCCGCGTAGGCTTTCTGACGGTCGCGTGCTTGCCGCCCATGCGTTGTCGTATCTGTGCAATCTTTTCTGTGGCTCCACTACGATCTCTGGACCCGTGATCTGACTATCCCCCACCTCTGCCCAGCAGAGGGTGACCGGCATTTACGCCCGTACAATGCCTCAAATGGAGCGGCTTGTATGCTGGTGTGATAACTATTATTATACGAGAACTCCACCAAAGGGAGGTGCTTTCCCAGCCGTTGCCCGAAATCAATAACGCATGCCCGAAGCATGTCTTCTAGTGTTTGATCGTTCGCTCAGACTGCCCATCCGTCTGAGGATGATAATGCTGTGCTCATGTCCTAACCGTGAGCCGAGGATTTGTGCATCGCTTGCCATAGTTCTGACGTGAATCGTGCATCGCGATCCGAAATGATGGATGTGGGCACCCCGTGCCTCGAAACAACTTCTTTAAGAATAGACGTCTGCGAGAGTGGAGAACTTATCCGTTTCCTTTATAGGTAGGAAGTGTGCAGACTTGGTGAGTCGATCCACGATCACCCATATGGTATCATTGCCACGCTGGGATCTGGGTAAGCCTGTAACAAAATCCATGGAAATTTCTTCCCATTTCCATTGAGGTATCTTAGGCTGCTGAAGTAGGCCAGCTGTTTCTGATATTCAACCTTGACTCTCGCACAGGTCAAGCATTTTCCAACGTATGTAGCGATATGGGCCTTCATGCTAGGCCACCAATAAGTAGTGCTGATGTCGTGGTACATTTTATCCGACCCTGGATGTACCGGTAGCGAGACTTGTGAGCTTCATCCATTACAAGTTCGCGAGACCGCCATGAGTGGAACCCAAATACGCCCGTTACATAGTAGGCGCCGTCTTCCTTTAGTTCCATTTCGTTTGCCTTGAGCGCGTAAGGCTTCAGCCTTGACGTTTTCGGGCTTCAGTGCTTCTACCTGAGCATTTCGTATCTATAGCTGGAAGGCTAGACTGAAATCGTAAGCTGTATGCGCTCGCACGCGCCGAGGTAAAAGTGTCTTTTCCGACTGAGGGCATATGAGCCACAACATTGGCTTTGCCTGGATGGTACTTGATGGCGCATTCGTAATCGTTCAGTAATATCAACATCGTCGTTGAACGCCATGTTCAAATCCTTCTGCTTAAGGATATGCTCGAGACTCCTGTGATCGGTGTAAATCGTGCACCTGGGTACCGTACAGGTATGTTGCCATATCTTAAGCCGGCGAAAACCACAGCTCCCAGCTCTAAATCGTGCGTCGTGTAGTTCCGTTCATGAATCTTTAGTTGACGAGAGGCGTAGGCAATAACTTTATCCCACTGCATCAACACACATCCAAGTCCCCGAATGGATGCATCACAATAAACCACGAAGTCATCTGTGCCCTCTGGTAAGAGAGAGGATAGGTGCACTGCAAAGTCTATCCTTTAGGTGCTGAAAAGCAGTCTCCTGGGGCTCTCCCCAGCGATAGGTGAAACCCCTTCTGTGTCAGTAGCGTAAGTGGTTGCGCGAATCTTTTGAGAAATCCTTGATAACGTCTGTAGTAACAACCGCCAAACCCAAGAATTGGCGTATTTCTGTCGGTGTACGCGGTGCAGGCCAGTTTCTGATCGAATCTACCTTGGATGGATCGACATGGATCCCATCCTTGTTCACTACATGGCCTAAGAAGTGGACTTCACGAAGCCAGAAGTCGCATTTAGAAACTTAGCGTACAGCTGTTCCTTCCGAAGGAGTTCCGAATAAGGCGTAGATGCTGCTCGTGTTCCTCCTGACTCCTGGAGTAAATCAGAGATGTCTTGATGAAACAATGACGAACTTGTCGAGATAGGGTTTGCACACCTGTTCATAAGATCCATAAATACAGCAGGCCGCGTTCGTTAACCCAAACGGCATGACAAGAAAGTCGTAG
The DNA here is from genome assembly GCF_002127325.2 of Helianthus annuus. NCBI lineage: Eukaryota > Viridiplantae > Streptophyta > Magnoliopsida > Asterales > Asteraceae > Helianthus > Helianthus annuus. Next base: position 97,288,641 of record NC_035442.2, read on the forward strand.
TGGCCATAACGAGTTCTGAATGCAGTCTTGGAGATGTCCTCATCCCGGACTCTCAGCTGATGGTACCCCGACCTCAAATCTATCTTCGAATAGTAGCACGACCCTTGCAACTGTTCGAATAAGTCGTCGATGCGCGGAAGAGTATAACGGTTCTTCACCGTCCCCTTGTTGAGTTCATGGTAGTCGATGCACATCCTGAACGTACCGTCTTTCTTTTTCACGAAAAGTACTGGAGCTCCCCAAGGCGAAGAGCTTGGACGAATTGCCCTTTTCCAAGAAGCTCTTGCAGTTGCTTTAACAGTTCCTCCAATTCTGATGGAGCTAGACGATATGGTGCGCGAGCTATGGGCGCTGCTCCTGGAGCGAGCTCGATTTGAAATTCGACCTGACGATGGGGCGGTATGCCAGGTAAGTCTTCAGGAAACACCTGAGGAAAGTCACGTACAACTGGTATATCTTCCAGTTCTTTTCCTTCGTCGATGCATCTAAAACAAGAGCCAAAATGGCTGTGTGACCCTTACGTAAGCATTTCTGAGCCTTCAAGAAAGAGATGATGCCAACTACAGCACCACTCTTGTCGCCTTGGACTTCAAGTGGTTTCTTGACCAGAACGTGGAATACGAATTATCTTCTCGCTGCAATACGATTTCTGCCTGGTGTTGGGACAACCAATCCATCCCAATCACAACGTCGAAACTACCCAAAACTATGGGAATGAGATCGATAGAGAAAGCTTGACCAGCTAGGATAAGATTACAACCCTGAACTACGTGCGCGTGGCTTCTAGACTTTTACCGTTAGCTAACTCTACTACATGTTTGGTGGGTAAAAGTGTTGGTGCACGTTTTAGCAGTTGACACACATTTTCGCAGACATATAGCTTGTATCCGCACCCGAATCAAATAAAACAGTAACGTAAATATTGTCGAGGAGAACTTACCCATAACAACGTTGGGGTCGTTCACTGCGTTCCTCTTCCCAAAACGAAAGCTCGACCTCTTGCCTCGTTGCCATTATTGTTGTTGTTCCCGCCGTTGTTATGCCCATTGCCCTGGTTGTTGTTGTTGTTGCGGTTCTGGTTCAACTGAGGGCAATCGCGTTTGTAATGACCTTCAGCCCCACACTGGAAACATCCCCGGTTTCCACGCTGTGGCTGCTGTTGCTGCTGGTTCTGTGGTGCTGGTAGCTGAGGCTGCTGATTCTGATTTGCAGGCCGTGGACTCCTACAGTCTTTGGCCTCGTGACCCATCTTAAGACACCTTTGACAACGACCCTTGTTACACGGGCCATTGTGATGTCTGTGGCAATTGTGGCACTTAGGTTGACTTCCCTGATATCTCCTCTGTCTGTGACCACCAGAGGATTGCTGACTGGGACTCTGATAGTGGTCAATCTTCTGCTGCTGAGCTTGTGGCTGAACAGTCGCTGACCCCTGCTGGAATCTCCATCCCATTTTCTTTTGCTTTCGCTAGTAGTAGCAGGTGTAGCTGAAGGAGTGACTGTAGCAGTAGCGTTGACACGCTTAGGCGTTTATTCTGATCCACTGCCTGGTCGGTGATGCGATGAGCGAGGCGCTGAATTTCCTAGATGTTGTCGAGGTTAGCCGAAGTAACATGGCTCTGAATTTCTGGTGCCAACCCCTTTGAGATACATCTCGATGCGCTTGTATGGGGGGTCCACCATAGTTGGGCACAGCACGGCCAGCTCATTCGACCGCTTAGTATACGCTTCGATCTCTGATCCAACCATTTTCAGATTATACAGCTCGTCTTCCAACTTGTGAATATCTTCACGTGTACAATACTCCCTCTTGATAAGTTCCTTAAAATCGTTCCAGGGTGTGGCGTTAGCAGCTGCCAACCCCCAGAATTTGCACCTGCGCGTTCCACCAGGTTAGCGCGATTCCTTCTAAGGTGCCAGTGGCAAACTTGACCTTGCGAGCCTCAGGGCACTCGCACATTTCGAATACTGACTCTAGCTTTTCAAACCAATGGAGGAGTCCCACTGCCCCCTCGGTGCCACTAAAGGAATTTGGACGACAGTCCATGAAGTTCTTGAATGTGCAGACGGGCTGCTGCGCGTGTTGACCTATTGTGTACGAATAGGACGAAGTTAAATACGAGAGTTAATGTAGGATCTAAAGATCCTAGTGGGTGCCTATACTGCAGGATATACTACCTGCTTGAGCAGCTGCAACTGCCGCAGCAACTTAAGCTTGAACGAGAGCCTCTAGCTGGGCTTGTGTCATGTTGATTCGTCCAGACATGATCTTCATTGTAACAAGTAGCATAGGTAAGAATGGTTCGCGAATAGGGCGATGACAGAAAAGTGTAAGCACGTAGGGATTCTCATGCTTAGTATCATGTGTATCTAAGCGTAATGCGAGCAACGTTCTAAACAGTTCTAACAAACAGGCAATAAACATAAACCTTATTACCTAGGATGTCGAGTCTTGCACGTGGAGCGAAGCGTCGTTGTGGATCATTGAGAGCACTGTTCTGGTTATAGTCCGGTTTTAATAAAAACGTTTTCCCATATTAAAACCAAGTTCTCTATAACCAATGGCTCTGATACCAATCTGTCACACCCCCAAAATCCCACACGCGGAGTATCACCGCTTGGAGAGGTGACATGACCAGGATCAAGCCATCAATCATATCAAACATAGCATTTAATAATAAAAGTAATTAATGTAATTCATCATGACATGATTGATGTTTCAAAACCAAAACATCGTTTAAATAGCGGAAGCATAGTATGTAATTCAAAATAGTTATAAAGTTCAGACAAAGTTCATGATCCGAATCCCACAACGACCTGCTCCTCCTTGTGCAAGCTCCATAATGTACCTAAGGTCCTGCAAGGCATGCAGCAAATAATCAACAAACTAGTTGAGCGAGTTCACAGAAAGTAAGTTCATAACATAGTGCATAAATATAACTAGTGGGGGCTTCCCATACTAGTGTGTACTAAAGGTGGGGGCTTCCCAAACCTTGTGTTTATATTAGCGGTGGGGGCTTCCCACGTTTATCCTTACTAATGAGGGCTTCTCATTAGTGGTACTTACTAGACTAACTTCCAACCATGTGTTCTTCTTTACCGAGAACAGGAATACGTACTGGGTCACGTAGGCTTTACGTGACGTGCCCTTCCCGCGAGGACAGTGGTACGCGTGGGGGCTACGTAGGCTTTACGCAGCGTGTCCTTCCGACCCGGAAGACAGTAGAAGGTATTGGGTTACGTAGGCTTTACGTAACGTGTCCTCCCGACCCGGGAGACAAATGGCAAATACTGGGTTACGTAGGCTTTACGTAACGTGTCCTGACTATCCTGAGGACGATGGTCTATAGTCTAGTGAATGCGTAAGTACGAGTAACTCTTTTAATATCAACATATCCAACCCAATTCCCAACCCGGGAATCCCATGCCTTGGCTGTGTGAACTCACCTTGGTTTGCTCGGCAGACACACAAATAAAAGACTCTTGAACTAAGGGTGGTCAACCACGTCCTAACAGGGTTACCACACAAGTCAGGTTCGGTTCAAATAGTGCACGTATACATCATGGCAACACGTATGCACGTAAACAGTCAACACATTAAATACACCACTTGTGCGATTCGGATGGTTGGGCCAAAGAGCTTGTGCGAGCCCAACCATCTTGTGCGATTACATGACTAAGCCCAATCTATACCCGGCCCATCATACACATAAGCGGTTTGAATATTCACGGCCCAATAATTATCATACAATTTGTGCGATCCAGTTCATGTTGTGCGACCCGATTAAATTAGTCCAACAATAATGCCCAGCCCAAATATAACCTACGGCCCAAAATAACACGAAATGACGTTGTGCGATCCAGCTGATCTTGTACGATTCAGCTGGGTTGTGCGAGGCACTTTGAGCTGTCCGGCCCAATAGTTTAAACTCGTGTGATCCAATTTCGTTTTGTGCGATTAGGAACCCTTGTGCGATCGGGTTTCCTTGTGCGAATGGTTCATCTTGTGTGATCAGGTTCACTTGTGCGAGTGGACCTGTTGTACGTGTGATCTTGTACGAGTCGACCCCTTATGTAACTAAAGGTCTTGTGCGGCCGGTTATTAGGAAATCAGTTACAATTATTCAAAGTTTCCAAGTTTATCATGATTGTCAATTAACTAATTCCAAGTATTTGGTTACCCTAGTATCGATCAAACAGAACAATTGCAACACAAATCATATGAACCCTAAACAAACATTCATGAACAAATATTAAAATCATTCAACTCGATATATCATACTATCATGCAAACAATCCGAACAAGTAAACTGATTCATCCAAGATGTGTAACAATCCAGCCGATTAACATTATTCGGTACTAATCATCTAGTCTAAATCATCCCAGCCGAAAACATATACATTCGGTTCTAGTTAGGATCATAACATCAATCACATACAATCACTAACATACAATCAATAATATCACACGGATCATACATAACACAATCAAACATATATTAACATCATACAACCAATCCGATAATCCAAAATCAAAGCATCATTTAACAAGCAATTTAATAACAAACACTAACCGGATTACGAGTAGTAAGATGATCCGAGTAGTGTGGATCTTGTGCCGTCGGGTTCCAAGCAAACGAGAGAGAGAAAAATAGCGACTAGGGTTCTTGTGTGTGATGGTGTTTTTGTGTAACAAATGAAATCATAAACCCCATAGGGGTGTTTACACGTTTGGAGGGAGTGGGCCGACTCTACCTTGGGCCGCCCTTAAGTCCAATTTCAAGTGTACAAGAGGTGTAGCCCGAAAGGCTTGTGCGGTCGGGTGTAGTTCGTTCGGGTTGGGCTCGATTAATACACACATAATAAACGCACATATTAAACATAGCACATATCAAATAATCATTCGCTTCGTAAGTCAAGTTCATATAGTCATGACATGTTCATAAATGTTACACAAACATAGGTCTAGAGTTCGAGTTGTCAGACTTTCTTTGTGAAAACCATGCTAAAGTTGTGTGTTTTGATAAGATGATTCAATTTTCGCTCACGAATGGTGACATATTGTGTGTTTATGGTGAAACTCCTTCGAAAGGCCTCAAACTCATGTCGTGTGTCCAAGCTAGCAAGTATCTCCGCAAGGAATACAGAGCTTTCTTGGCTAACATTGTAGTAGCGGAGGAGGTAAAGACAGGAAAGACAGGAGTGAAAGATGTTCATGTGGTTCGTGGAATTTCCTAATGTGTTTCCTGATGATCTTCCTGGTCTAACCGCCAAGTCGTGATATCGACTTTCGTATCGACCTCATTCCTGGAGCCAACCCTATTGCTAGAGCTCCTTATCGACTCGCTCCGTCCGAAATGCGCAAACTCTCGAGTCAGCTCTAGGAATTACTTGATAAAAGCTTCATTCGCTCGAGCACCTCTCCTTGGGGCGCACCAGTCCTTTTCGTTAAAAAGAAGGATGGGTCGTTCCGGATGTGCATCGAATATCGGGAATTGAATAAGTTGACAATCAAGAATCGCTATCCTCTGCCTCGCATCGATGATTTGTTTGACCAGCTACAAGGTACTACGTGTTTCTCTAAGATCGATCAACGCTCAGGCTATCACCAACTACGCATTCAAGAGGAGGATATACCCAAAACCGCTTTTCGCACTCGATACGGCCATTATGAGTTCGCTGTTATGCCTTTTGGTTTGACCAACGCACCCGCGGTTTTTCATGGATCTGATGAATCGCGCGTGTAAACCATTTCTTGACCGCTTCGTCATCGTGTTCATCGATGATATCCTGATCTATTCAAAATCGAAAGCCGAACACGCTCAACATCTACGTTTGGTTCTCGAACTACTCCAAGGGAATCGACTCTATGCCAAGTTCTCCAAGTGTGAATTTTGGCTGGAGGAGGTTCAATTCCTCGGTCACATTGTCAATAGTCAAGGTATTCATGTCGATCCCGCGAAGATTGAAGCAGTTAAGAGTTAGGTTACACCAAAGAACCCGTCTGAAGTCCGTTCTTTTCTCGGACTAGCGGGCTATTATCGTCGATTTATCGAAGGATTCTCCAAAATCGCTGTGCCACTTACCGCTCTCACGCATAAAGACATGGCTTTTGTTTGGGTACTGAACAAGAGTCTGCCTTCCAACCCTCAGGCATATGCTTTGCAATGCTCCCGTCCTCACTTTACCCGACGGAAATGACGACTTTATCGTCTATTGCGATGCCTCAAACCTTGGTCTTGGTTGTGTTCTCATGCAACGAGACAAGGTTATCGCTTACGCATCTCGTCAGCTCAAGATCCACGAGAAGAACTATACAACCCGTGACCTCGAGCTAGGCACAGTTGTTTTTTGCGTTAAAAGATTTGCGACACTACCTGTATGGTACCAAGTGTATGATCTTCACCAATCATAGGAGCCTACAACATATCTTTGACCAAATGGAAATTAATATGCGTCAACGACGATGGGTAGAACTTCTCAACGATTATGACTGTGAGATTCGTTATCATCCGGGCAAAGCAAATGTCGATGCCGATGCTCTAAGCCGACGAAGCTATCTGCATAGCGCTCGTAATGTTCCAGCTCAACACCATCTCGAAACCCTCATCCGCGAAGCCCAGCATGCTTGTTTTACCGAACGCACTTTGAAGAAGGAAAGGATCTATCACGACGGAGCCCTTCTTGTGAATAAGTCGAATGGGATATTCCATTATCTGGACTGAATTTGGATCCCTAAGTGGACCGATTTACGACAGATTTTGATTGATGAAGCCCATAAATCCCAATACTCTATTCATCCGGTGCCGATAAGATGTACTAGGACCTTCGCTACAAGTACTGGTGGCTGGGCATGAAAAGGGATATCGCACTCTATGTTGGGAAGTGTCTGACTTGCTCGAAGGTCAAAGCTGAACACCAAAGACCCTCTGGCTTTCTTGAACAACCCCCGATCCCTATGTGGAAGTGGGAGAGTATAGCTATGGACTTCATAACGAAACTTCCGCGCACGCCATCAAGTCACGACAGCATCTGGGGTGTCGTTGACCGTTTGACCAAATCTGCTTATTTTCTGCCAAAACGAGAAACTACAAGGTAGAAAGATTAGCGCCGAATCTACACCGATGAGATCATTTGTCGACATGGACGCCTCGCGCATCATCTCTGACCGTGATGCTCGGTTTACCTTGCGTCTGTGGGATACATTTCAAAAACGGCTCTCGGTACTACTACGCTTAATCTAAGTACCGCTTTTTCATCCGCAAACTGACGGTCAGACTGAGAGAACGATTCGTACCCTTGAAGACATGCTCCGTTCATGTGTCATAGATTTCGGTGGTAATTGGGACACTTACCTGTCGTTACTCGAATTCTCGTATTATAACAATTATCATTCCAGCATTCAAAGGCACCATTTGAGGCTTTATACGGAAAAAATGCCGATCGCCTATTGTATGGCACGAGATCAGGAACTCGTAATTAACCGGTCCGAGCTATTGCAAGAAACGACTGACAAAGTCCTCCAAATTCGAGACAATTTGCGGAAAGCTCGGAGTCGTCAGAAAAAGTTACGCCGATAGACGACGCAAGCCCCTTGAATTTGACGTTGGCGACCATGTACTCCTAAAGGTGTCACCTTGGAAGTGTGTGGTCAGATACGGCAAAAAGGGAAACTAGCGCCTCGATATGTTGGACCTTTTAAAATTCTGGAAAGGATCGGAAAAATCGACTAAGACTCGAACTACCGGAGGAATTAGCAATGTCCACCCACTTTCCATGTTCGAACCTCAAAGTGTCTGGCTGAAAATGATCTATATGTGCCTCTAGAGGATCTTCAAGTAAACGAAATACTACATTTCGTGGAGAAGCCTGTCGAGATCATGGATCGCCAACTAAGCAGCTCAGACGGTCACGCATTCCCGTTGTGAAGGTTCGATGGAAGGCAAACGACGCGCCGAGTTCACTTGGGAACTCGAAAGCGACATGAAGGAGAAGTATCCGCAGTTGTTTGTTACGGCTTCGGCCTAATTTCGGGACGAAATTCCCTCAACTAGGGGAGGCTGTAACACCACGTGTTTGAAAGTCAAAGTCAAAGTCAAGATTTAAGTCAAAGGGAGAAAAGATTGCTAATTGTGATCTGTCTCTCCTTGCCCAATTCCTGTTTTGATTTCTTTGACTTGTAGATAGTCTTTTTATGCTTTTACGTTAGTTGTATTATGTGGAGTACTTATTAATAATCGAGGTTTAACGCATGTTTTATCGTTTTATCGCTTACCGCAATGACACTCACAACTCGACTTACGCGTTCTGGTATTGTTTTAAGTGTGTGTGCCTTTAATCTGTTACTTGTGCATGTTTATTTATGTTTATGTGTGGTGAATAATCGACACGCAATCGAAACTCAATCGCAATAGAATCGCAAACGCTAAACGCGAGATAATTATGATGATTGTATGTTAGATATACTAGTTGGGATTAAAAGTAATTTGAATAGGAAACTCCATCGCATCGCAATGCTCAACACGCGAATCGAAATCACAAAACTTATCAACGTCGTGCACTCGAATCGAGTGGCCAGCCGATCGAGCTGCCACCCGATCGGGCTGCCACCCGATCGAGTTGCCACTCGATCGCGCTGCCACCCGCCGGGCAGCCACTCGATCGACCACCACATACTCCCCTTTCCTTTCTGGAAACCTTATAAATACCCTCATATGTCAACATCACTTGATGGTGACAGCTCTCTCTCTGCTCACTCGTTCCAGCCGCTATTTCTTCAGATTCTCGCGATTCTTATAAGTTTTCAAACTAAATCTTGTACTTTCTTGATCTACACGCACTCCTACACCTTTCTATCTTTGAATCTTAACTTTTAACCGTGAAATCACTAGATTTGAGTGTTCTAGATGATGTCATCATGGTGTTCATATGAACTTCATGTTTTGGATTCAGTCCACCAAGAACAACTTAGATCTGAACATATTCATGGTAAAAAAGGATGAAAGATGGTTTCCTAACTTTCTTTCAACTCTTTACACTCAATGCACTCAAAACCGATAGAATCAGAGCTTGATCTAATCTTCTACTCTTTCTTGTTGATGCGTTGGTTCAAGATCTGGATTCTATCCAAGAGATTACCGATTTCGGGTTAAGCATGAAACTCCGTCTTGAAATAGTTAACTCGTCGGACTAGGGTGGTTCCTGTCCGATCGGGTCACTAAGTCTTGACGAGGTTTCTGTTGTTTGACACGTTATCATACAATCTCAGGAAAACAACAAACTATCAAAATAACCAAGGAAGAAAACGACCAGGTCATCTGGGACGGATTGTCGTCCGATCGGATTGCTACCCGACCGGACAGCCCCGATCGGCTTGCACCTTGGGTCCCACACTTAACTTTTATTTCAACATTTGAGGTTTGGAATATTGAACGGATTGCCGTCCGATCGGATTGCCAACCGATCGGATTACCACCTGACCATGTGATATTCTGACTTCAACACTTAAACAATTTTCAACATGTTCAATGCATACAGATTGCCACCCGATCGGATTGCCATCCGATCGAGTGACCGTCCTGCGGTGAATTTGTTCTCAACCTGTAAAGCCTCGCCAATCGGATCGCCGTCCGATCGGACAGCCGTTCAACACGACCAACCTGAAAGGTAGAGATACTTCTCTGTTTTCAGAATGCTACAATGAAAACTTCAAAAGACAAGCCATCATACACACAAACACATCCATCCCAAACGAGATGACAATCCAATCGAGTGGCCACCCAATCGGGCGACCACCTGAACGGATTGCCATCCGATCGACCGACCACCCGATCGGATTGCTGTCCGATCCTTTGACACTATGTATCGTTTTATGCGCTGCTTATTGTTTATGCTATCGTTCTGATCAGGATAACCTCACTATCTAGCGCTCCCTTCAATCCATTATCGCTGTGAGTATACTAGATCCCTTTTGCTATACGCAATTTTGGGTGTTACATACGTTACTTATTCTAAATCACATCGAACACACTACGCTATACTTTAACGCTAACCGTTACCGCATGTTATACGTGACTTAATGAATGCTTGTTTGTTATGTTTACACATGGAATGCTGTCTACCTGCCTTAGCAACGATTAATACTATAGTTGGACTCAGCACCTGTTCACTCAGGGGTTGTTAAGACAATTTGCTACATGGCTCACAGTGGTGAGTGTTGTATACGAACGCCTTGGGCATTCAAACCGTAGTCATTGGTATCGATAGTTTCATGTCGATAACTAACGTGCTTCATTTCACACCGTGTACGTGCTGGTTATGCGTTAACGATTTTGAACTCTATTATATCTATTAAACTTGTGTGCCTCACCTTTACACTATGTGTATTGACTTCTACTAACGTATGTGCAGGTGCTTAAGATGTTTATATGCAGGCTTGCTGTGAAATCGAGGCTAGGAAAGGTCTAGAAACAAATACACGAATTGTCTGTATATTTGAAAATCTGAGTTGTCCGAACAGAACAATTTGACTGGATTTTTGTCTGTATAATTATATACTTTTTATGTCATGATATGGGACGTGATGCTTTAAATAATTGGTAAATATAGTTGTTATGGAAACTTCTGACAATCTGTTTCGCTCAGTGTCGCGCCCCAATGTTTTCGCCATTGGTTGGGGTGTTACACCTTTGAGGTAAAAAAGGAAGAGTACACATAAAAAACACTCATGAGTTCATCAAAACCACAAGTCAAGAAACAACCGGTGTTTGTGCCTGTCCAAACAGCTGTTACAAAACAACTGAACCAAACTTGTGTCAAAAGAGAGGTTCAGGTGACTGATGCACCCCCTGCTAACCAATACCAAGAGGTAAAGGTCAATCACCATACCGAAGGGTCCCACATGTTTATGAGGCTTACAAAAGGCCTTCTAAACCAAGAGTGAACAGGCATCCCTTTGGGTATCAACAGTTAATGGGATAGGACCCCCAACAGTGGTTAGAGAAAAACAGTTCCAAAGCTGTCCAAACACCAGAGCTAACCACTGTCCATCAACCTTAACCTAACATAGAGACTGTTGAGACACTATCCAATGCCTTATTGGCTTTGGAGACCCTCCTGAACTAATTATTTACTTGATGTGCAGGGAGCTTCTGCATGCTTAGATAGTCTTTGGTATGTAGATAGTGGAGGCTCTAGGCATATGACTGGATGTAAAGCCCAACTCAAAGAATTCAAAACTCATGGAGGGGTGATATATCTTTTGGTAATAATAGTAAAGGGAAGATGATGGGTTCTGGTACAGTACAGTCTGGAAATGTTAAGTTTGAACATGTCAATTGATTGACAATCTAAAATTCAACCTCCTTAGTGTCTCACAAATGAGTGATAAAGGTTATGGCTCATTCTTTAATAAGGAGTGTTGTATGATTGTTGGGCCAGAAATGGTTAAAAAGATTCAAGAAATAATAAAAAAATGGAAAAACCCAACTTGTTGCTCAAAGGAGTGGCTATGTTTATGTAGTTGGTTTATCAAAAGAGAGCCCCAGGACTGATGCTGTCTGTTCTCAGCTGCCTCTAACCAAAGAGACAGAACTATGGCACAGGAGATTGGGGCATACAAATCTCAAGACAATCACTGCTTTGTCAAAACAGGGTCTTGTAAGAGGTCTTCCTCAAAAACTGTACAGCTCTCATGAGCATTGTGTTTCCTGTTTAAAAGGAAAACAGCATAAAAGCTCATTTAAGTCCATTGAAGAGTCCAAAACAACCAAGTGCTTGCAAATGTTGCACATGGATCTGTTTGGCCTAGTAAAAGTCATGAATCTTAAAAAGAAAAGATATTGTTTAGTAATTGTAGATGACTTTTCAAGGTTTGCATGGACTTATTTCTTACATTCTAAAGATGAGACTACAGGCATTTTGCAAGCCTTTGTCAAACAGGTTGAAAAGCAGTTTGACCTGCCAGTAAAAGTCTTTAGGAGTGACAATGGCACAGAATTCAGAAATAGGGAGTTGGATGATTTTGTGTGTCAAAAGGAATTGTAAGGCAGTACAACATTCCAAGGACACCAGAGCAAAATGGGGTGGTTGAGAGAAAGAACAGGACACTGATTGAGGCTGCCAGAACCATGCTTGCTGATTTAAGTTTGCCATTAACTTTCTGGGCAGAGGCTGTAAACACTGCCTGCTATGTCCAGAACAGAGTTTGATTAATCCCAGGCATCAAAAGACTGCCTATGAAATTCTGTTTAAAATCAAACCATTGATCTCATACTTCAAAGTATTTGGCTGCCCATGTTTCATTTTAAATCTAAAAGATTCAATTTCAAAATTTGCAGCCAAAGTAGACAGTGGATATCATTTGGGATACTCAACCACTGCTAAGGCCTACAAAGTGTTTAACACTAGGACTAAGACAGTAGAAGAACTTTGAATGTAATGTTCAATGAACTTTCTTCAATGAAAATCCCTGCAAACCCTGCTGAGTTGTTTGTGCATTCATCTATTGTCTTCGTCTTATATCGAGTCTTGGTTTACTATATTTGAACATGAAAGTTTGAAAGGGTTTAGTTTGAAAGGGTTTAGTTTGAAGGGGGTTAGTTTGAAATGTGTCCTGGCCGTTTGAAACAGTTTCAAACTAAAAGGTCCTGGCCATTTGAAACAGTTTCAAACTAAAGGGTCATTTCAAACTAAAGGGTCCCTCCTATAAATAGGTTTCAAACTTTCACCATTTGTAACTTTCCGGCTAGAGCAACGAAGTGCTGCCGAAGAGTTGTCAGGTTGTTAAAACGTCTTAAAATCAATCATACAACAGTTTATAGTGTATTTCTAGCTGAATTGACCTCTACACGTCTGTTTCCGCCGTTCTTTTAGAGATAAACTCTTCTGATCGACTCATTCGGGTCAGAAATCGATCCTACAAGTGGTATCAGAGCTCAGGAGGAAGAGTTCTATACAATTCAGCTGCGATTTCTATTTCTACACCTTTCTTTTTCAAAAATTACAAGTTTTCACAGTTGAAATTGGGTGAAACTTTCACAATGTGTGCGTAATGATGTTTTAACAAACCCTTGAAAGTTTCAGCTTAAAACTCATAGTAAAAGTGACAAAAATGGCTTCAAAAAAAGGGTTCCGTTGAACGAATCTCAATCTGACCGTTTGAAAAGGTTTTCTATCGTTTGAAATATAGTGATCGTTTGAATAATGATCCTATCGTTTGAAAACTTTCCTATCGTTTGAACAATCCATCTCGTTTGAGGAAGCAACACATCGTTTGAACATCACTTCTGTTTGAAACAAGGCTCTCGTTTGAACACATGATTTCAGTTTGAAAAGATACACCGTTTGAAATCATAACATCACTTGAACATACATCAAATTGTGCATGTGATTCAAGTTTAGTGGTCCAATTACATGTGAGATTAAATGTGACAACCCGTACTCTAGACTTATCTTGTGCAACGTTATTGCTCACGTGAATATGATACTTGAACGAATACATGATATGTTATGTGTTACACGGTTGTGTGATTTCGTGATTATATTGAATGTTGCATGTTACGTGATTTAATGTGATTGCATATGTTATTATTGAACCGATTAGTGAAACATTTACAAGAACCTACTCGGTCCATATGGTTGACTCGAGGACCATGAGAAAACCCATGTGGGGGTTTCGGCCCACTTCCCTTCACACGCATATATCACACTTACCTCTAGGGTTTTGGTTTTACAAAACTTAGCAATCAAGAACACACACAAACTCTCCCTCTCGTTCGCAAACACAAGACGGCCGGACATCAACCTCGAATTCGAATCACCTCTACCCGATCGGTTAGTGTTTAATTGTGACCTATTGATGAATGATTATAGATCGCATGCTTTGAATAATTCTGTGTTAAATTAAGCTTTGTTCGATCGGCCGAACGTATTATTAACCGGCCGGATATGTGTTAATCTGATATGTTGTTATTTGGATATGCATGTTAACTGGATTGTTAGGATTGTTGTTGATCGGCTAGTCAATCGGCCAAACTTGTTTGATTGATCGGTCGGATAGGTTAGTTAATCGGCCACCATGTTACGAAATCGGATTTATTGTTGATGATATTTAATGTTAATGTCTTGTGGATCGGCTGTGTTTTTGCAAATCAGATTATTAACGTTCATGGAACCGGAACTTAATATGATTAAGTGTATTGTTCATATGGTTAAATTTAGGGTTCATAAGAATTTATGTTGTTATTGCCTGTTTGATCGTAATACTTAGTAGGATTCATGAGAACTGTTAGTTGATTTGAATTATGGAAATTGTTAATTGATTGGCATAACTGATTGCATGAAACATGGAAACTGTTACAAGTTGTTAGGCACACGGATTGCGAGTCGAAACCGAGATTGCGAGTCTTGTTGCGACTCGGCCCACACAACAGCATGAGCCGAAACCATGGTTGCGAGTCCGGTTGCGACTCGTAAAAACCATGACGAGCCGAGACCAGTCGTTGCGACTCGTAACCCCGTTGCGACTCGAGACCTGACTCGAGACCACCTAGTCTCGAAGGATATGCATCTGTCGAGATCTCCTTGTTGCGACTCGTAATCTCTGTTGCGAGTACCATGCACGGACTTGCACACTGACACGAGCCCAACTAATTGGGCCGGATAACTGGACTTGTTTACACCTCGGCTATTTGGACTACTTATCTGATTGGGCTGATAGGTTGGGTGAATATTATTTGGGCCGGGTTATGTTTGGGCCGAATACTTAGATTGTTTATCGGATTACTGATACGTGTACATGTTTACCATAAATCCTTGCATGCTTGCAACGTGTTAACCTATGTGATACAACATACGTGCTATATGCGAACCTGACTTATGTAATAACCCTGTTAGGACGTGGTTGACCACTGTTAGTTCAAGAACTCTCTTTCTCTCTTTGTGTATCTGCCGAGCAACCCAGGTGAGTTCACACAGCCAAGGCATGGGGTTCCCAGGGTGGGAATGGGATTGAATAAACTATACGTACATACTTAGTTAACAGAACATAATGATATGAGTCCTCAGGGTGAGGGTGGTGAATGATAAGATACGGCTAGACTAGTATACCAATTGAACTGATCTTCGCATACACGCCAGGGGTTGCCGCGATATTATGACTGATCTTCGCACACATGCCTTGGAAAGGCCGCGACTATATACTAAAACTTCGCACACATGCCAGGGTGGCCGCGATACAATATACATAGTCTAGAATACTTGAGAACTTTCCCTAATCTTCGCATACATGCGAAAGGGCCCGCGATACGAACCGATACTATACATGAGCAATGAACGACTAATACGATGCATGATTAGATAAACGAACGCAATGTTGCTATACTATCTATTACTGAACTTACTTTCTGTGAACTCGCTCAACTAGTTTTGACTCGCTGTGCATGCCTTGCAGGACCTTAGGTACATTATGGAGCTTGCACAGGGAGGAGCAGGTCGTTGTGGCAAAGGATCGTGAATGATGTTCAACACTTATGTTAAATCATACATACTATTGTTTGGGTTACTTAAATGCTTCCGCTATACTTAACTACTTTATACGTTCAATATGATTGGTGGTTAGGATCCTGGTCAGTCATGCCTCCAAGCGGTGATACTCCGCGTGTGGATTTGGGGTGTGACAGATTGGTATCAGAGCCATTGGTTATAGAGAACTTGGTTTTAATATGGGAAAACGTTTTATTAAAACCGGACTATAACCAGAACAGTGCTCTCAACGATCCACAACGACGCTTCGCTCCACGTGCAAGACTCGACATCCTAGGTAATAAGGTTTATGTTTATTGCCTGTTTGCTAGAACTGCCTAGAACTTTGCTCGCATTACGCTTAGATACACATGCTTTGATACATGAGAACACCTACGTGCTTACACTTTTCTGTCATCGCCCTACTCGCGAACCACTCTTATTTACGTTACTCTTACTATGAAGATCATGTCTGGAAGGATTAACATGACTCAAGCCCAGCTAGAGGCTCTCGTTCAAGCTCAAGTTGTTGCGGCACTTGCAGCTGCTCAAGCAGGTCAGACATACAGCAGGCAGCAATTTGCCCTTGTATTTAAACTTTGCTATTCGTACACATAGGTCACAGCGCAGCAGTTTGCAACATGACTGTCGTCCAAATTCCTTCAGCGGCACAGAGGGGCAGTGGGACTCCTCCACTGGTTTGAGAAGCTAGAATCCGTATTCGAAATGTGCGAGTGCCCTGAGGCTCGCAAGGTCAAGTTTGCCACCGGCACCTTGGAGGGAATGCACTAACTTGGTGAACGCCCAAGTTCAAATCTTAGGGTTGGCAGCTGCTAACGCCACCCCATGGAACGATTTTAAGGAACTCATCAAGAGGGAGTATTGCACGCGTGAAGACATTCACAAGCTGGAAGACGAGCTGTATAATCTGAAATGATTGGGTCAGAGATCGAAGCATATACGAAACGGTCAACGAGCTGGCAGTTCTGTGCCCTACTATGGTGGGACCCTCCATACAAGCGCATTGAGTTGTATCTCAAGGGTTTGGCGCCAGAATTCAGAGCCACGTGACGTCGGCTAACCTCGAAAACATCCAGGAAATCCAACGCCTCGCTCATCGCATCATGATCAGGAGTGGATCAGAATAAACTGCCAAAGCGTGTCAACGCTACTGCTACAGTCACTTCAGCTGCTACTTCTGCTACACCCAGCGACAACAAACGGAAATGGGATGGGGATTCCGAACAGTCTCAAGCACAGAGCGCAGAGAACGACTACCAGAACCCGGGTCAGCAATCATCTGGCAGTCAGGAGCAGGGTGGATACAGGGGAGTACACCCACTATGTAACAAGTGTAACAAAGCACCACAGTGGAAGGTGTCGCAAGGAACGTTGCCAGAGATGTCTCAAGATAGGGCATGAAGCCAAAGATTGCAGGAGCTCACGACCTGCAAACCAGAATCAGCAACTTCCACCACCCGCTCCTCAGAACCCACAGCAGCAGCAGCCACAGCGTGGAAATCGGGATGTTTCCAGTGTGGAGCAGAAGGTCATTACAAGCGCGATTGCCCACAGTTGAACCAGAATCAGAACAACAACAATAACCAGGGCAATGGGAACAACAACAACAACAATGGCAACGAGGCAAGGGGTCGAGCTTTCATGCTAGGACAAGGAGACGCTGTTTGAACTCATAACTCGTTTTGGGATTTCCTTTATTATGTCTCTGTTACTCAAACAAAGTTTGGTTTGAACATGAATCGTACTGGGTTTTATGGACTATTTTAATTTACTATACTTTATGTTTGATATGATGGATGGTTTGATATTATTTGAACGCTCCTGCCGTATTTAAGGACCTTATGAACAGGGTGTGCAGACCCTACCTAGACGAGTTCGTCATAGTATTCGTGAAGTCCACTTCTTAGGCCACGTAGTGAGCAAGGATGGAATCCGTGTCGATCCATCCAAGGTAGACTCAACCAGAAACTGGCCTGCATCACGTACTACGGACGGTTTACGCAGGGATTTCTCGAAGATTGCTCAGCCACTTACGCTACTGACACAGAAGGGTGTCACCTATTGCTGGGGAGAGCCCCAGGGGACTGCTTTTCAGCGCGACAAGGTTATCGCTTTCGCTACACGTCAACTTAAGATTCATGAACGCAACTACACGACGCACGATTTAGAGCTGGGAACTGTTGTTTTTGCGCTTAAGATATGGCGACACTACCTGTACGGTACCAGGTGCACCATTTACACCGATCACAGGAGTCTCGAGCATATTCTTAAGCAGGAGGACTTGAACCATGCGTCAACGGCGATGGGTTGAACTACTTCGCGACTGTGAATGCGCCATCAAGTACCATCCAGGCAAGCCAATGTTGTGGCTGATGCCCTCAGTCGAAAGGACACCTTACCAAAGCGCGTGCGAGCGCTACAGCTTACGATTCAGTCTAGCCTTCCAGCACAGATACGAAATGCTCAGGTAGAAGCATTGAAGCCCGAAAACGTCAAGGCTGAAGCCTTACGCGGCTCACGACAGCAATGGAACGGAAGGCAGCGGCGCTTACTATGTAACGGGCCGGATTTGGGTCCCACTTTATGGCGGTCTACGCGAACTTGTGATGGATGAAGCTCACAAGTCTTACCACTCAGTACATCCAGGGTCGGATAGAACGTACTACGACATCAAGCGCTATTTATTGGTGGCCTACCTCGATCCCAGCATGGGAACGATACCATATGGGTCATCGTGGATCGACTCACCAAGTCTGCACACTTCCTACCGATTAAGGAAACGGACAAGTTCTCCAACTCTCGCAGATGCCTATCTTAAAGAAGATTGTTTCGAGGCACGGGGTGCCCACGTCCATCAATTCGGATCGCGATGCACGATTCACGTCAGAACTTTGGCAAGCAAGGCAAAACCATTCGACTCACGATTAAACATGAGCACAATAGCATACAAGCCGCACCATTCGAGGCATTGTACGGGCGTAGATGCCGGTCACCTCTCTGTTGGGTAGAGGTGGGGGATAGTCAGATCACGGGTCCAGAGATTGTAATGGACGCCACAGAAAAGATTGCAGATACGACAACGCACGGCGGCAGCACGCGACCGTCAGAAAGCCTACGCGGGCAAGCGTAGAAAGCCATTGGAATTTCAGGTCGGGGACCATTCGAGATCATAGAACGTACAGGCAGGGTAGCCTATAGATTGAACCTATCAGCTGAACTCGGGGCAGTTCACAATGTCTTTCATGTATCGAACTACCGACGAGCGGTTACAGTTCGTCGAGGAACCAGTAGAAATCACGGACCGGGAGGTGAAGGTCCTCAAACACAAGAGAATCCCTCTTGTTCGAGTTCGTTGGAACTCCAAACGTGGCCCAGAGTACACCTGGGAACGCAAAGACAGGATGACAGAAAAGTACCCCCAGTTATTCGAAACCAATGCTACCACTACTGAGGTTGAAGCTACTACTTCGGAATTTCGGGACGAAATTCCAGATCAACGGGGGGAGGATGTGACACCCCAGGAAAAACCAGTGAACGATTGAACTTACCTAGCTTCCTCAGTGAGTGCATACCAAATTTCGGGACGAAATTTCCAATTAGTTGGGATAATGTGACAACCCGTACTCTAGACTTATCTTGTGCAACGTTATATGCTCACGTGAACTATGTTACTTGAACGAATACATGATATGTTATGTGTTACACGGTTGTGTGATTTCGTGATTATATTGAATGTTGCATGTTACGTGATTTAATGTGATTGCATATGTTATTACTTGAACCGATTAGTGAAACATTTACAAGAACCTACTCGGTCCATATGGTTGGACTCGAGACCATGAGAAACCATGTGGGGGTTTCGGCCCACTTCCCTTCACACGCATATATACACACATTACCTCTAGGGTTTTGGTTTTACAAAACTTAGCAATCAAGAACACACAAACTCTCTCTCGTTCGCAAACACAAGACGGCCGGACATCAACCTCGAATTCGAATCACCTCTACCGATCGGTTAGTGTTTAATTGTGACCTATTGATTGAATGATTATAAGATCGCATGCTTTGAATAATTCTGTGTTAAATTAAGCTTTGTTCGATCGGCCGAACGTATTATTAACCGGCCGGATATGTGTTAATCTGATATGTTGTTATTTGGATATGCATGTTAACTGGATTGTTAGGATGTTGTTGTTGATCGGCTAGTCAATCGGCCAAACTTGTTTGATTGATCGGTCGGATAGGTTAGTTAATCGGCCACCATGTTACGAAATCGGATTTATTGTTGATGATATTTAATGTTAATGTCTCGTGGATCGGCTGTGATGTTTTGCAAATCAGATTATTAACGTTCATGGAACCGGAACTTAATATGATTAAGTGGTATTATTGTTCATATGGTTAAATTTAGGGCTCATAAGAATTTATGTTGTTATTGCCTGTTTGATCGATAATACTTAGTAGGATTCATGAGAAACTGTTAGTTGATTTGAATTATGGAAATTGTTAATTGATTGGCATAACTGATTGCATGAAACATGGAAACTGTTACAAGTTGTTAGGCACACGGATTGCGAGTCGAAACCGAGATTGCGAGTCTTGTTGCGACTCGGAACCCCACACAACAGCATGAGCCGAAACCATGGTTGCGAGTCCCGGTTGCGACTCGTAACCAAACCATGACGAGCCGAGACCAGTCGTTGCGACTCGTAACCCCGTTGCGACTCGAGACCTGACTCGAGACCACCTAGTCTCGAAGGATATGCATCTGTCGAGATCTCCCTTGTTGCGACTCGTAATCTCTGTTGCGAGTCGAGACCATGCACGGACTTGCACACTGACACGAGCCCAACTAATTGGGCCGGATAACTGGACTTGTTTACACCTCGGCTATTTGGACTACTTATCTGATTGGGCTGATAGGTTGGGTGAATATTATTTGGGCCGGGTTATGTTTGGGCCGAATACTTAGATTGTTTATCGGATTACTGATACGTGTACATGTTTACCATAAATCCTTGCATGCTTGCAACGTGTTAACCTATGTGATACAACATACGTGCTATATGCGAACCTGACTTATGTAATAACCCTGTTAGGACGTGGTTGACCACTGTTAGTTCAAGAACTCTCTTTCTCTCTTTGTGTATCTGCCGAGCAACCCAAGGTGAGTTCACACAGCCAAGGCATGGGGTTCCCAGGGTGGGAATGGGATTGAATAAACTATACGTACATACTTAGTTAACAGAACATAATGATATGAGTCCTCAGGGTGAGGGTGGTGAATGATAAGATACGGCTAGACTAGTATACCAATTGAACTGATCTTCGCATACACGCCAGGGGTTGGCCGCGATATTGACTGATCTTCGCACACATGCCTTGGAAAGGCCGCGACTATATACTAAAACTTCGCACACATGCCGGGGTGGCCGCGATACAAATATACATAGTCTAGAATACTTGAGAACTTTCCCTAATCTTCGCATACATGCCGAAAGGGGCCCGCGATACGAACCGATACTATACATGAGCAATGAACGAACTAATACGATGCATGATTAGATAAACGAACGCAATGTTTGCTATACTATACTATTACTGAACTTACTTTCTGTGAACTCGCTCAACTAGTTGTTGACTCGCTGCTGCATGCCTTGCAGGACCTTAGGTACATTATGGAGCTTGCACAGGGAGGAGCAGGTCGTTGTGGGCAAAGGATCGTGAATGATGTTTCAACACTTATGTTAAATCATACATACTATTGTTTGGGTTACTTAAATGCTTCCGCTATACTTAACTACTTTATACGTTCAATATGATTGGTGGTTAGGATCCTGGTCAGTCATGCCTCCAAGCGGTGATACTCCGCGTGTGGATTTTGGGGGGTGACATTAAAAGCTTATGTCGGCCATTATAAATTGACATGTGAAACAAGTTTACGGCCCAATCATCAACTAGAATTTAACGGCCAATTAGTTATTAGAGAATATTTTGTAGTTATAGACTTGTGCAAGTGGTTGTCAGCCCACTACCGATTTTTCGGCCTAATCAGATCATTTGAACACTTTGATATTTGGTCAAATTAAATTCAAGCATTAACCGGCCCATGTGATTAACAACAATTGATATACGTCGGTTCAGTGGAATTATTGACCCAATCAAGTGATTAAGTGGGCTTGGATCAAAGCTTTTGGGCCGAAAATTTTAGATATTGAGCTGGTGGTTTCATTTGAATTGAAGTTTTGAAATTGGGATACAAACGGTTAGTGTGTCTTGTGAAAAGTGAATTTGAGAAACTTTGAAGATCAAAACATGGAGTTTGAGGAATTGTTGGCATATGTGTATCATGAATCTCAACAGTATTTTCTGATAAAGCAAGAATAAGAAACAGTCTCAGCAAAAGAAGTTGTTGAAAAAGTTCCGATTTTTGATCATTCGTCTGATGAAGAAAGTGACAATTATGAAGAGAAAATCCGGAAGCTTGAATATCTTAAACAACAACTTCCATCTGATCAACGTAGGGGAAAGTTATTTTATGCCGATAAAATTAAAAAATTGAAAGAAAAACAAGATGCAAAAAGAAAGATTCAAAAGGCAGTCATTGTTAAAGAAAAGATCAGAGCTGAGAAGATTGAACAAGTTCCATCGGTCAAGATTGAGAAAGTAGAATCTGAAAAACCTGTATCTGTTGATCATTCATCAGAAGAAGAGAGTAAGGATGAAAGTGTTCATGAGCAGAAGAAACAGGTTGAAAATATTTCAGATTTGAAGGTTGAGACGAAAGCTAAACAGAAACAGATTCTTGGGAAATGCTTAAACTGTGAAAAATCTGAGACAGACAATGCCAAACTCTTGAAGAATGTAGAGAGTTTGTCATTAGAAAACGAAAATCTTAAAAAATCAGAAAAATGTTTTGAAAATTCAAATATACAATTTGGAAAATGAAAAAGTAAAAATGGAAAAAAAATTTCAAAGTCAAATAAAAATTCTTGAAGATGGGAGAGATGTGTTTAGTAAAAACAACATCGAAAAGCAAAAAATGATCAATTCTCATCTTGAAAAGATTATTCGACTTGAAAAAGAAGGTGAATGTGCTCAAAAGAAAATCAAAGAGTTAGAAGAAAAGGATGAAAGCAATAAGAAATCTTCAGAAAATGAAGATTTCTGGATAAAGCTTGAGAACAAAAACTTGAAAGCAAATGAAACGAAATTTCAAGAACAGATAAAAGTTTTGGAACATGAAAAGTCTGTTCTTGAAAACATGAAGAATGAAAATGAAAAATCAATCAAGTCTCATCTTGTAAGAATATCTCAGCTTGAAAATGAAGCTGAGAATTCAAGAAACAAGATTGATGAACTTGAGAAGAAATTGAAAGGTTTTGTGACTTCCTCAGAGAGTTTGAATTTTCCCTGTCCAAAACCTATCAATTCAGTTCCAATAAGTGACGATGTCACAAACTTTGACAATGTCAAAGTTGAAGATTGTGATGAGAAATCTGATGATGAAAATGAAAAAATTGAAAAACAAAAATTGTTTTTGAAATTAAAGGAAAAGTTTCAGAAAACTGTTCTGCAATCAACTGAAAAAGGTGAATGCTCTAAGCAAAAACCTTTAAAGAAGAAAGTGGAACAGAAACAAAAAATTAAAAATGAGAAAAATGTTCAAAAAGATAATAAAAGTTCATCAGATCGATCATCCAATCGCAATGAAAAATTACAAAAAGTAAAAAATGAAAACTCAAAATTTGTTGGTAATAAGTGGTGCAGGTCAGACCATAGTGCTCAAAAGCCAAATCCAGCAAAACATGAGGAAAGGAATATCACCAAGCAAGACAATGCTATGATCTGAGCGTTGGTGTGAAGGTGGTACATGGTACGATAACAGAGTGTGTTACCGATGGCGGTTATCAGGGACACATTGCTGTTAACCTGCCAAAGCTGGAATTATGAGACGAGAAGATGCTACAACTGTCCCTAAATCAATAATTAGGACGATAATTAGGCAATAAGAAAACCCATAATGAGACACCCAAGTAAATTCTGCACTAACCCTAAATTTTCAGAACAATCGGAATCAGGATCAGGGCCCCTAAAACTCGAGGGGGGCAAAACCCTAGTTGAATAATTATCTAAAATAAGACGTTGTCTGTTCTAATTGGCTGGATCATTGAATCACCCAAGCTAGTCCCGAGTCTAGGCAGCCTATGAATTAGACTTGCTTAGCTTACGGACCGTAAAGGGGTCAGGCTACGGTCCGTAAGGGAGTCCAAAAAATTACTATAAATACAGACCTTGGGACTTGAACAAAGAACTTGAAAACGACGTAAATTGTCCCTGTGTACGTCGAGTTACTACTCAAAACGTTCACAACACACACACACATCACGAGGTGCTGCCGCAATCAGGGTAATAACTCGATCGCTATTACGATTCCACGTCCGATCGATTATAACTATCACAACGATTGTCCGAGTGCGCTGCTCAAATTGAGCCTTGTACTTTATTATTCATTGTGATTTTCAACTTGAATGTTTGAGTGCTGTTCGAATTCGGGACTATGCTCTGTCATTCGTGTGTGAATCCATTGAATTCTTTAAGTATCGCACTTGATAATAGTTGTGAGGTTTAATTCGTGAGACGTAACTGCTGAATTGAGTTATAATAGACAATCCCGTTTGTGTGTGCATTGTTATTTAAATTAGGTTAGAAGGCTAATCAGTAAAGCTTTACTCTGCTCGTAAATCTGCATGTGAGTCATTCCCCTTTTTAAAACTTTTTCTCACATTTGTGAGACAATTCTCTTTTTATTGTTTACAAAACTCCAAACTATTTTCAAAGTTATAGTTACAGTGATTAAGTCTATGTAATCACCAAGTTACAGCTGGTATGTGGGGTTTTGTATACATTACTCTCAATTTTCCCGTCACACTTGGACAAACGGGTGCCCAAGGGGTGATCTCTGACCACAGTCACAAGACACCATTGGACAAATGGGCTAGCCACATGGATGGTCGAGTGACAAATACTGTGGGTAGTTGGTTTGATATCAAAGAAACATTGTAATTCCCCTTAATACTGTAGATTATAACAAATGTGTCGTTTTCAGTAAACTGAATGATTCACTCAGTATTTCCCCGCTGACAAAACCTTTTTTCAAACATGTTTCAGGTGATCTGATATGAGCAAAGAAAAGTGCCGTGGAGCACTCCCAGCTTAGAAAAGTGGCTCAATGTAAATAAATAAATGAACATGTTGTGAAAATAAAGATTTCCCTTGAAAAATCACATTATTGTAAATTTCGGGATTTTATCCCTAAGTTATGAAACGAGCAGTTTAAATTATTAAAAGATCCTGTTTTAAAAAAAGACTTCCGCTGTCGCCTAAATTAAATACCACGGGATTCCTGTCCCGCGGCTCCTGAAACGGGTCAAACCGGGTCGAGGGTCGTGACAGGAAAAAGGTGGTATCAGAGCCACTATTTTAAGCTTACTGATTAAGCTCACTGTTCTAATTGATTTAAGCCTATTACAATTAGGAAAATGTTTATTTGTCATTCTGTGAATATATGTGCATTAACTGACTAATTGTTAAAATTACAGTATGGGTAAACAAAGATTTCTGCTGCTATATACCCAAATTAGATAGTACACCTAAAGAACAGGGAACCTCTTCCTTCAAAACTCCTGTCAAGTTAGAGGAAGGAATCTTTGTCCGTAAGGCAAATTATGAAAACCCACTTACACCGGAGAAAAGAAATTTGATTATTAAGAAGGGTCAAGAGAAAAAGAAACCCCAAACCAAGAGAGTGAGGTTTAACCCGGAAATTCAGGAAATTAGCAGTAATCCACCAGGGGAAAATAACTTAGATGAAAAATGGGCAAATCTGTATCTGCTCGCTACTGTAGCAGAAAATGCAAATCTTTAAACTCTAAATCTAGAAATAAGTACTTCCCAGTAAATAAATAAATAGATCTGAGTGTGTTCTGTTTGCTGTTATGTTGTACAAATTGGTGTGCAATAAAAATGTTTATTTGTTAAGCTTTGTTCCTAAGTTTTAACTTAGCGTTTTGTGCATTTTGCATATATGCCGTACAGCATGAATGAGATGTCGGAAGCATTTCAGAACTTCAACCTCTATCCTGTGCCAATTGAAGTCTCCCACAACTTCACTGGTTACATTACTGACATAGAGGAACCGCTAGAATTCCACCGCTGGAAAAAGCAAAACCTAAAAAGAGGAGAAGATATGTAGGGTGGCGGAAGGTGCGCCGAAGGAAACCTAGGAGACTCCCTAAAATAGAAAATCCTGTGAGTGTGAGCAAGGGAAAAGAATAGAAACCGGAGAAAGTTCCAAGCCAGCAGAAATAGGGATAGACCTAAAGCAAAAGGGAATAGAGATCGGAGAAAGCTCTAAACAGCCTGAGGAAATCACATTCCAGGACGAAATAGACCGCCTACTGGATAATTGTGATGTTCTAGAGCCTATCAACGATAATCTCTTCTCTTATCCTGCTACAGCCCAATTCCCAATAAACCTAAGACCAGCTATTCCAGACCCACTAGTTCACACCCGACCATTAGGCCAAATGGAGGAATGGTGGACCAATGACTGGCAATTCCAAAATATAGTTAATAGTCCCTATAGTTTTCTCCCACAGTTTGATCCAGAACCTATCCCTAATCCGCCAATGAGCTATGAAAATTTAGCTGAACTACGTCAGTTTGGTGAAGAACTGATAGGCACCGGGAATAGGATCCGGGAAATGGGGGAGCAGATTTCTTGGAAGTACGACGAGAGGGAGCGTCGTTACTGAAACTGCCAGCGAACCAAAAGATAGGAGGGGTTTGGAGAAGTTTGTTTGTATTATAACTAATATAGTAAAATTGATTCTGTAAAATGGGCAATAAAACACTGTAAGATAAAAAGTGTGTATTGAAGCAGGTATAATATATAAAACAAAACAGAAATCGAGGCATCGACAATTTTGGCTATGCTTGCATGTTATAATGATCTGTGTATTTATCTGTGATTTTGTTATTAATAATTAGACACTAATAATTCCTATTAATACTAATTAGCAGATGGAAAACGCTAATAGTGAACCAGTTAATGAAGTAAATCAGTCTGAGCAAAATCAGGAAGATCAATATATAACTAGACAAGATATTTAGCACTTTATTGCTCAAGGGATAGCCAATGCTATTCCAGAAATTGTGGCTGCTGTTCAAAAACCTGCCAACCACAATTAATTCCTAGTAAACGTACTCCGGAAGATAACGGCAGTAACAGCATAAATGGAGGCGGCAATCATGACGATCATGATTCGCAACAGGCCCCACTTCCTAAGAAAATGAAAGTTGCAACGCCTGGTTGCACTTACAAAGAATTTCTTGCCTGTAAACCCGCAGAATTTGCAGGTAATGAAGGGGCAACTGCAACACTGCGTTGGTTAGAGAAAACCGAAGCAGTAATTGCAATAAGTAAATGTGCTGAGGAAGATCAAGTGATGTATGCATCAAACTTGTTCAAAGAAGGGGCGTTAGAATGGTGGAACACGGTGCTACAAGCAAAAGGAAGAAGGGTGGCCTATGCGATGAATTGGGAAGAATTTAAGAGTCTTGTCGAAAGAAAATTCTGTCCCGAATACGAGAAGGAACAAATGGCAAACAAGTTCCTGAGTCATCATATGTTAGGAGTAGACTGTCGAGGATATACTTCGACATTCTTCGAATATGCGAGAGTGGTACCTTCCCTGGCTTCGCCTGAACCGGTACTCATTTCCCGTTATATTTGGGGATTAATTGGAGAAATCCGTAACATCGTTAAAGCTACGAGACCACGCACGATTGATGATGCTGTGGAATTAGCTAGTACCTTAACCGATGAACTAGTCCGCACCAGAGAAGAAGATCGCAAGAAGGAATTGGCTCATAAGATTACCCAAGGATTTCGTGTGGGTAATAATTTCAAGAAAAGGGGAACCGGATAATACTCGTCACCTCCTTTCTGCAGAAATTGCAAGAAGAAACACTATCGACAATGCAATGTAATTTGCAACTTTTGCAAGGCGAAAGGACATCGGGAAGAAGACTGTAGAAGGAAAACAAGAATCTGTTATAACTGCAGAGAAACGGACACTTCCAATCTGAATGTCCTAAGTTAGCTAAACCAGCAGACAGTAGAGCTAAAACGACCGAAGGAACTACTAAGAAAAATGCACGAGCATTCCAGCTAACCACTCAAGAAGCCGAACTCATTCCAGACGTGATAGCGGGTACGTTCTTAGTACATAACGTCTATGCGAAAGTATTATTTGACTGGTGCAAACCAAAGTTTCATTAATACTTCATTCTGCCAAGCTCTTAACTTACCTCTAACTACCCTTAGGCAGATTTTTACAGTCGAAACGACAGATGGAAATTCTGTCAACATAGATAAGGTTTGCAAGAAGGAGAAGAAACTTTATTAAGTTTTTCTGCAAACTTGTTACCTATTAATTTAGCCGGATTTGATGTAGTATTAGGAATGGATTGGTTAGTCGCCAACCATGCTCGAATCCTGTGTGATAAGAATTCCGTAGAAATCCGTACCCCCACAGGAGAAGTAATCTCAGGAGATAGACCTCGAAAGCCACTGAAATTCATTTCAGTAATGAAATTGGCTAGTTATTCAAGGAAACAAGAAATGGTGTATATGATTTCTGTAATCATTAACACTAAAAGTAAGGAACTCCAGGACATCCCTATAGTTTCAGAATACCCAGATGTCTTTCCAGAAGAATTACCTGGGTTACCACCAGATAGGGAAGTAGAGTTTAGAATTCATCTAGTTCCAGGTACTACACCAATAGCTAAGACACCTTATCGATTAGCACCTACTGAAATGCTAGAATTAAAAAAGCAGTTAGATGAATTACTAAGCAAAGGATTTATACAACCTAGTTCATCCCCTTGGGGTGCACCAATGTTGTTTGTGAAAAAGAAAGATGGATCAATGAGAATGTGTATCGATTATAGGGAATTAAATAAAGTTACAATTAAGAACCGATACCCATTACCTAGGATTGATGATCTTTTTGATCAATTGCAAGGAGCTAGGTATTTTTCTAAGATAGATTTAAGATCTGGATATCACCAATTGAAAGTACAAGAGGAGGACATACCTAAAACTGCTTTCAGAACTAGGTATGGTCATTATGAGTTTACAGTCATGCCCTTTGGATTAACAAATGCTCCAGCTGCATTTATGGACATGATGAATAGGATCTGTAAACCATACTTGGATAAATTTGTAATCGTGTTCATTGACGATATACTCATTTATTCCAAAAGTCAGGAGGAACATTGTGAGCACTTACATGCACTCTTAACTTTGTTAAGAAAGGAAAAGCTTTATGCCAAATTCTCGAAGTGCGAATTCTGGCTACAAGAAGTGCAATTTTTAGGTCATATGGTGAATCACGAAGGAATTCACGTAGATCCTTCTAAAATAGAAGAAATCACAAATTGGAAGGTTCCGCAAACAGTTATGGAAACTAGAAGTTTTCTAGGCTTAGCTGGATACTATAGACGATTTATTAAAGATTTCTCTAAGATAGCTGTACCTTTAACTAAGCTAACCTGTAAAGCCGTTAAGTTCGAATGGGGAACTAAACAAGAGGAAGCTTTTAGGATTCTAAAACACAAATTAACGAATGCTCCAATTTTAGCTTTACCCGAAGGAACCGAGGATTTTGAAGTATACTGTGATGCTTCAAAATTAGGATATGGATGTGTGTTGATGCAACGCAAAAAGGTAATTGCGTATGCCTCTAGGCAATTGAAAAAGCACGAAGAAAATTATACAACTCATGACCTAGAGTTAGGAGCCATAATTTTCGCTCTTAAGATTTGGAGACATTATCTGTACGGAAGTAAGTTTACTATCTATACAGATCATAAAAGTTTACGGTATATATTTGGGCAAAAAGAGTTAAATATGAGGCAAAGAAGGTGGATGGAAATCTTAAGTGATTACGACTGTGATATTCAATATCACGAAGGAAAGGCAAACGTAGTCGCAGACGCCTTAAGTCGTAAGTATCATGAAAAGCAAAAACGTGTCCGTGCTCTTAGGTTAAATCTACAATTAGATTTAATGGAACAAATAAAGGAAGTTCAGGGAACGGCAATCAAGGATGATGCCGAAGGAATGAAAGGTTACCTAAAGGAATTAGAACAAGGAAAAGATAGAATTTGGAGATTCCACAAGAAACGAATTTGGGTACCTAAGCAGGGAGAATTAAGAAATAAAATTTTAGAAGAAGCACATAAATCTAGGTATACTGTACATCCAGGAAACAATAAGATGTACCAAGATTTAAGATTTTTAATTTCGGTGGATAGGAATGAAAAAGGACATAGCGGAATATGTAACCAAGTGTCTTACTTGTTCACAAGTTAAGCAGAACACCAGAAACCTTCAGGACTACTACAACAGTTAGAAATGCCTGTATGGAAATGGGAACTCATAACAATGGATTTTGTTACTAAGTTACCCAAAACCAGAAAAGGTAATGATGCTATTTGGGTAATTGTGGATCGATTAACCAAATCAGCTCATTTTCTACCAATGAAGGAAACCTTTAGCATGGAAAGGTTAGCCAAGTTGTACGTAGATGAAGTAGTATCCTTACATGGAGTCCCACTCTCCATTGTATCGGATAGAGATAGTCGTTTCACTTCCCGTTTCTGGACAAGTTTCCAAGAAGCAATGGGAACTCGACTTAATTTAAGTACTGCATATCATCCTCAAACGGACGGACAAAGTGTAAGGACGATACAAACCCTGGAAGACATGCTCCGAGCATGTGTAATTGACTTTGGTGGTAATTGGGATAGCCATTTACCATTAATTGAATTCTCCTATAATAATAGTTATCATTCGAGCATCGAAGCTGCTCCATTCGAAGCACTGTATGGACGCAAGTGCAGAACTCCCGTTTGTTGGGCAGAGATAGGAGAAAGTCAATTATCAGGTCCAGAGATTGTGCAAGAAACTACTGACAAGATATCGCAAATCAAGGAAAGACTGAAGACTGCTAGAGATCGTCAGAAGAGCTATGCAGACAATCGCCGTAAGCCATTAGAATTTCAAGTCCGAGACAAAGTACTTTTGAAAGTATCTCCTTGGAAAGGAGTAGTACGATTCGGTAAGAAAGGAAAACTGAGTCCCAGATATGTTGGACCATTCCCAGTGATCCAACGAATACGAACAGTAGCTTATCGTTTACAACTACCAGAAGAATTAGCTGGAGTACATGATGTGTTTCATGTATCCAATCTCAAGAAATGTTTATCAGACGAATCCCTGGTAGTACCTCTTCAAGATATAGAGGTAAATGAAAAGCTGAAATTCATAGAGAAACCCCTACAAATAGAAGATCGGAAGATTAAGTTTCTCAAACACAAACGACTAGTGCTAGTAAAAGTCAAATGGGAATCCAGAAGAGGACCAGAGTACACTTGGGAACTGGAATCAGAGATGAAGCGAAAGTACCCTCATCTATTTCAGTAAATCTCGAGGACGAGATTTTTCTTAAGGTGGGGAGGATGTAACAACTGTCACTAAAATCAATAATTTGGATGATAATTAGGCAATAAGAAAACCATAATGAGACACCCAAGTAATTCTGCACTAACCCTAAAATTTTCAGAACAATCGGAATCAGGATCAGGGCCCTAAAACTCGAGGGGGCAAACCCTAGTTGATAATTATCTAAAATAAGACGTTGCTCTGTTCTAATTGGCTAGATCATTGAATCACCCAAGCTAGTCCCGAGTCTAGGCAGCCTATGAATTAGACTGCTTAGCTTACGGACCGTAAGGGGTCAGGCATACGGTCCGTAAGGGAGTCCCAAAAAATTACTATAAATAGCAGACCTTGGGACTTGAATAAAGAACTTGAAACGACGTAAATTGTCCCTGTGTACGTCGAGTTATACTCAAAACAGTTCATAAACACACACACAATCACGAGGTGCTGCCGCAATCAGGGTAATAACTCGATCGCTATTACGATTCAACGTCCGATCGATTATAACTATCCAACGATTGTCCGAGTGTTGCTCAAATTGAGCTTGTACTTTATTATTCATTGTGATTTCAACTTGAATGTTTGAGTGCTGTTCGAATTCGGACTATGCTCTGTCATTCGTTGTGAATCCATTGAATTGTTAAGTATCGCACTTGATAATAGTTGTGAGGGTTTAATCTCGTGAATTGACGTAACTGCTGAATTAGTTACTAATCCCGTTTGTGTGTGCATTGTTATTTAAATTAGGTTAGAAGGCTAATCAGTAAAGCTTATACTCTGCTCGTAAATCTGCAATGTGAGTCATTCCCTTTTTAAACTCTTTTCTCACAGTTTGTGAGACATTCTTTTTTATTGTTTTACAAAACTCCAAACTATTTTCAAAGTTATAGTTACAGTGATTAAGTCTATGTAATCACCAAGTTACAGCCGGTATGTGGGGTTTTGTATACATTACTTATTTCCCGTCACACTTGGACAAAGGGTGGCCAAGGGGTGATCTGACCACAGTCACAGACACCATTGGACAAACTAGCCAATGGATGGTCGAGTGACAAATACTGTGGGTAGTTGGTTTGATATCAGAAATTGTAATTCCCCTTAATACTGTAGATTATAACAAATGTGTCATTTTCAATAAACTGAATGATTCACTCAGTATTTCCCCGCTGACAAACCTTTTTCAAACATGTTTCAGGTGATCTGATATGAGCAAAGAAAAGTGCCATGGTGCACTCCCAGCTTAGAAAAGTGGCTCAATGTAAATAAATAAATGAACATGTTGTGAAAATAAAGATTTCCTTGAAAAATCACATTATTGTAAATTTCGGGATTTTATCCCTAAGTTATGAAACGAGCAGTTTAAATTATTAAAAGATCCTGTTTTAAAAAAGACTTCCACTGTCGCCTAAATTAAATACCACGGGATTCCTGTCCCGCGGCTCCTGAAACGGGTCAAACCAGGTCGGGGGCCGTGACAGGAAAAAGGTGGTATCAGAGCCACTGTTTTTAAGCTTACTGATTAAGCTCACTGTTCTAATTGATTTAAAGCCTATTACAATTAGGAAAATGTTATTTGTCATTCTGTGAATATATGTGCATTAACTGACTAATTGTTAAAATTATAGTATGGGTAAACAAAAGATTTCTGCTATCTACCACAAATTAGATAGTACACCTAAAGAACAGGGAACCTCTTCCTTCAAAACTCCCGTCAAGTTAGAGAAGGAATCTTTGTCCGTAAGGCAAATTATGAAAACCCACTTACACCGGAGAAAAGAAATTTGATTATTAAGAAGGGTCAAGAAAAAAGAAAACCTCAAACCAAGAGAGTGAGGTTTAACCCGGAAATTCAGGAAATTAGCAGTAATCCACCAGAGGAAAATAACTTAGATGAAAAATGGGCAAATCTGTATCTGCTCGCTACTGTAGCAGAAAATGCAAATCTTTAAACTCTAAATCTAGAAATAAGTACTTCCTAGTAAATAAATAAATAGATCTGAGTGAGTTCTGTTTGCTATTATGTTGTACAAATTGGTGTGCAATAAAAATGTTTATTTGTTAAGCTTTGTTCCAAAGTTTTAACTTAGCATTTTGTGCATTTTGCATATATGCCGTACAGCATGAATGAGATGTCGGAAGCATTTCAGAACCTCAACCTCTATCCTGTGCCAATTGAAGTCTCCCACAACTTCACTGGTTACATTGCTGACATAGAGGAACCGCTAGAATTCCAAGCTCCACCGCTGGAAAAAGCAAAACCTAAAAAGAGGAGAAGATATGTAGGGTGGCGAAAGGTGCGCCGAAGGAAACCTAGGAGACTCCCTAAAATAGAAAATCCTGTGAGTATGAGCAAGGGAAAAGAAATAGAAACCGGAGAAAGTTCCAAGCCAGCAGAAATAGGGATAGACCTAAAGCAAAAGGGAATAGAGATCGGAGAAAGCTCTAAACAGCCTGAGGAAATCACATTCCAGGACGAAATAGACCGCCTACTGGATAATTGTGATGTTCTAGAGCCTATCAACGATAATCTCTTCTCTTATCCTGCTACAGCCCAATTCCCAATAAACCTAGGACCAGCTATTCCAGACCCACTAGTTCACACCCGACCATTAGGCCAAATGGAGGAATGGTGGACCAATGACTGGCAATTCCAAAATATAGTTAATAGTCCCTATAGTTTTCTCCCACAGTTTGATCCAGAACCTATCCCTAATCCGCCAATGAGCTATGAAAATTTAGCTGAACTACGTCAGTTTGGTGAAGAACTGATAGGCACCGGGAATAGGATCCGGGAAATGGGGGAGCAGATTTCTTGGAAGTACGACGAGAGGGAGCGTCGTTACTGAAACTGCCAGCAAACCAAAAGATAGGAGGGGTTTGGAGAAGTTTGTTTGTATTATAACTAATATAGTAAAACTGATTCTGTAAAATGGGCAATAAAACACTGTAAGATAAAAAGTGTGTATTGAAGCAGGTATAATATATAAAACAAAACAGAAGTCGAGGCATCGACAATTTTGGCTTTGCTTGCATGTTATAATGATCTGTGTATTTATCTGTGATTTTGTTATTAATAATTAGACACTAATAATTCCTATTAATACTAATTAGCAGATGGAAAACGCTAATAGTGAACCAATTAATGAAGTAAATCAGTCTGAGCAAAATCAGGAAGATCAATATATAACTAGACAAGATATTGAGCACTTTATTGCTCAAGGGATAGCCAATGCTATTCCAGAAATTGTGGCTGCTGTTCAAAAACCTGCCAAACCACAATTAATTCCTAGTAAACGTACTCCGGAAGATAACGGCAGTAACAACATAAATGGAGGCGGCAATCATGACTATCATGATCCGCAACAGGCCCCACTTCCTAAGAAAATGAAAGCTGCAACGCCTGGTTGCACTTACAAAGAATTTCTTGCCTGTAAACCCGCAGAATTTGCAGGTAATGAAGGGGCAACTGCAACACTGCGTTGGTTAGAGAAAACCAAAGCAATAATTGCAATAAGTAAATGTGCTGAGGAAGATCAAGTGATGTATGCATCAAACTTGTTCAAAGAAGGGGCGTTAGAATGGTGGAACACGGTGCTACAAGCAAAAGGAAGAAGGGTGGCCTATGCGATGAATTGGGAAGAATTTAAGAGTCTTGTCGAAAGAAAATTCTGTCCCGAATACGAGAAGGAACAAATGGCAAACAAGTTCCTGAGTCATCGTATGTTAGGAGTAGACTGTCGAGGATATACTTCGACATTCTTCGAATATGCGAGAGTGGTACCTTCCCTGGCTTCGCCTGAACCGGTACTCATTTCCCGTTATATTTGCGGATTAATTGGAGAAATCCGTAACATCGTTAAAACTGCGAGACCACACACGATTGACGATGCTGTCGAATTAGCTAATACCTTAACCGATGAACTAGTCCGCACCAGAGAAGAAGATCGCAAGAAGGAATTGGCTCAGAAGATTACCCAAGGATTTCGTGTGGGTAATAATTTCAAGAAAAGGGGAACCGGGCAATACTCGTCACCTCCTTTCTGCAGAAATTGCAAGAAGAAACACTATGGACAATGCAATGTAATTTGCAACTTTTGCAAGGCGAAAGGACATCGGGAAGAAGACTGTAGAAGGAAAACAAGAATATGTTATAACTGCAGAGAAACGGGATCTTTCTTGAAGTTTTTTTCGGTAACGTCAATCATACAATCGGTAAAGAGGTTTGTTTATGTTTGTTGGTTATAGTTACAAGTGGTTAGATGATTTGATTGCATATGGTAAATCAAGGACATTAAGTTGTACTTGTATTTTCCTACAACTGGTTGGAAGACAATATGATGAACCACAACCCCGAACTTGTTATTGATAAATCTACAAGTGATAAAATCAATCAAATTTATTTTCCGGAAAAACCATTTTGATTAAAACAAACTTAAGTGTTTTGAAATCTAAATGGGAAAATAGTTTGTTGATAGGGGGAGTTCTGATTGTTTATGCCAAGCGAATGGCGAATTGAGGCGATTTGATATCGGTTGTCATGTTTCTGTACAGTTTGTTTTCATATTTTAGTTAATGTGTTTGCATTTTAGGGGGAGTAGAAAATTTCAGAAAATCCAAAAACATTAGAAAATTTGAAAAAGCCAAAAACATGATAAAATCAAAAATGAGTTTTGTTGTGAAAAAGAGGAAATGATAGTATATCAGTGGACTATCACAACATGCTAAAGAATTGGAAAGTTTAAAAGTGATAAACAATCTTACTGCGGATGTGTCAGTAGGTTTTTGCACATTTAGTAAATTGAAACGAGATATAAACCTAATTCAAACTTACTTGATTCGTGGGTAACTATTCTTGAATATATGGGTAACCCCCGAAATCTTGTTTGAAAGGTCCCGTATTCTGAGATACTAGGTCTTTATACTCAGTGATATCTGGGGTATTATCCCGGGACTTCTGCTGTATGGAAGTACTGACCTAGTCCCCGGATAATGCTTTTCGCAAAATGCTTGAAACATAGCATCGCCCTCAGCAAGCTGATGAAACAATAAAATTGATAGTCGCTGTTGTTGTAATCAAAAGATCCTCTAAAGGGGACCCACCAAAAGTCGAAGCCGTCATCTCTCTGCGTATACGGAAGTATCGACCTGAGCTCTCACGGCCCGCATATAACCCCTTTACAGATATCATCTGTGGTATACTAACCTGTAAGACTGAATATTGGGATCTGGATATAGGAGTATATTCAAGTGGAGTGATACACAATTAAGTTTAAGTTTCTAAAACACTAATATTGTATCTCGAATCGATTGAAATTTGTTTGAAAATTTAAAGTGGACCATATACTGACAATCTAGGTAAATTGTTAGAACTGAGTATGTTCTAAGCTTAATGGTGTTAGTTGTTGTCACAAAACTGATATGATCCTCTTACACAAACTCACAACAATATTGTTTGTAATTTTGTTTTCTCTGATTTCATTTTTATACATTCAAAATCCAAAAGATTTTAGTGTGTTTAGCAAAAGTTTAAAAAATCAAAAAAAGATTTTCGACAACGGTGTTGGAGAGCTATTTTCAAAATTCCGAGTGCTAAACATGATGAACAAATGTTGGGAGAGTGTGTTGTTTTGAAAAATTAAAATATATCTTCAAGTGGTTTATCAAGATTAACTGTAAAATATTCTTTGATTGTATTATCCTGCTAGTGGTTCATTAGTTGGTGAGATTGTTTTTACAAGTTATCATCATAAATTTATTTTTGGGTAGAATATGCAGGTTATCTGAAGTAGAGTGCCAGGTTCGATACCTGAATATTGTGATTTCAACAAGCCAGGCTGCGATCCCAACATATCGAAAGAGGAGTCTGAAGACATCCGAGTAGAGATTGTTCGGAAAGTCTTGATGATGACAAAAGAGAAGAAAAAGATTTGAGGATTCTTACAACGTCAATACTTCATAGAGTTCGAGAGGACTGATAAAGATTGAAGATGCGAAGACTCGACACTGAAGACTCCGTCAACATCTGAGGGGGAGTCTGTTGGTGCATTCATCTGTTGTCTTCGTCTATATCGAGTCTCGGTTTACTATATTTGAACATGAAAGTTTGAAAGGGTTTAGTTGAAGGGGTTTAGTTTGAAATGTGTCCTGGCCGTTTGAAACAGTTTCAAACTAAAGGGTCCTGGCGTTGAAACAGTTTCAAACTAAAGGGTCATTTCAAACTAAAGGGTCCCTCCTATAAATAGGTTTCAAACTTTCACCATTTGTAACTTTCGGCTAGAGCAACGAAGTGCTGCCGAAGTTGTCAGGTTGTAAAACGTCTTGAAATCAATCATACAACAGTTTATAGTGTATTTCTAGCTGAATTGACCTCTACACGTCTGTTTCCGCCGTTCGTTTAGAGATAAACTCTTCTGATCGACTCATTCGGGTCAGAAATCGATCCTACATGAGTTATTTGATCTTGATAAATTCACCATTGAAAATGTTTCTGTCAAGACTAACATTGCAGATCCATCTCAACCACCCCATCAGACAATGGATATGAAATCATCATTCCAACAACAAAGTTCACATCCATTGCCAGAGAGCATGTCACACCCCGACCGCGAAACAACAAACCGCGGCGGAAACATCGGGGAGTGTAGCGACAGAATTATTGTTTCATGACCATGGCATTTAAAGTTTTGTATTATTAGGTAAAGTGTTTACATTGTCTTAGGATTTAACAAAAAACATAGCATAACTAAATTGTCTTTTAAGTCACTAAGGCCCGAGTCCGCCTAAGTGTAGCACAAACATCATCATGCATTAGCACCTGAAACGTATGCGAAAATAGGTACGTCAGCATAAAAATGCCTGTGAGATACATAGGTTTTGTTTATGCAAAATTCATGACTTGTAGTTAAAAGAAGCGTTTAACAAAAGTAGTCATGAACCTTGTAAAACTGTTTTCTTTTATAAAATCATATGAAAATCGAAGTGAAAATCAGATGATAATAAAAGAATAATACATGGTTAAATAAATAACCATGTAAAAAGAATTTGTATAAAAGATGTAATTTGTAAAACAGTGTCATGTCTTTGTATAAAATGTTTCATGTCTTTGTCGAAGTGGTTTAGATAATGCTACAATGTGTAATACAATAAAAGCACTTATATATAGGAAGTACCAGCGGTGTATCCACCATGCTTTTATCATATAACACATAGCCTCGTTATATAAGTCACTTATCAATAATCAACCAAAATGTCTTGTTTAAAACAAATGTCAAAATGTTTATGTGTAAACCATGTTCAATGTCATGTGTAAAATGTATCATGTATATCCAAATGTAATGTATGGCAAGTAGAAAGTATCTACTCAAACCATATGTATAATGTCAATGTGAAAACAATTGTCATGTATGATGAATAAATAGTATTTACTCAACCCCATAGGTAAACTGTACAAAACAATGTTTTTGAATAAACCTAAGTTTAAATCAAACGTAATGTTTTGCAGAAAAAAATGCTTTATGGATACAAACATTTATGCAGTAATGTTTATCGCATACATTCAAGCCTTGCGACTGTTTGGACAAACCCTTAAACGAATTAAAGGTTTATCAAATCATGTATATCGGATTCTGTCATTCCCAACTTCCAAACAAACCTAGGAAGTCGGAAACGGGATTTGTCAAGTCCTATGGTACCATTACATACTACCGAGTGGCGTGATCAATGTTAATGAATGTATTATTGTCCCGTTAAACATACCAAATGTCATACCAATGTAAGCATGTCATGTGAAAACCATGTACTAAGTATGCTAAGTAAACATACATAGTAGAAATGTTCATGAAATCAATTGTGCCCATATGCTGAGTAAACATATGCAGCAGAAATGTGATGTAAAACAATGTGTCTATATGCTGAGTAAACATATGCAACAAAGGTATCTGTGAAATCAAGGTGCTAGCATGCTCAGTCAACATAAATAGCAAAACATAGTTGAAATCATGTACTATATGTGTACTAGGTGAAACTAGCATGTTTATATCATAAAAGCATGAAAAACACGAAAGTAACAATGTATGTACATGTGTATCGCCCCAAAGTATTTGAAAGCGGTAAAAGAGGGGACTATGTACTCACTTGGGATTGCCTATTAGTCTTAGGAATAAGACC
This sequence comes from Helianthus annuus, assembly GCF_002127325.2. Taxonomy (NCBI): domain Eukaryota; kingdom Viridiplantae; phylum Streptophyta; class Magnoliopsida; order Asterales; family Asteraceae; genus Helianthus; species Helianthus annuus. The sequence goes on from NC_035442.2 coordinate 97,327,927, forward strand.
A